>NC_092155.1:70178308-70324843 GCF_045791955.1 Oncorhynchus clarkii lewisi
TGTCTGGTCCCCTGGGTCTCCACATGCTGTACCACATTTTTGTTAACTGTAGTGGATGACTAAGTGCAAACCTAGAATTATACCTTGGCTTTTCTGAGTCAGTTGTATTGACAGTGCTTTTTGAGTATACAGTTCACTGGGCATTATTAGAGGACGTTGCTACTGCCACAGTATTTAACCTGCCAGTTGCTTTACCTGTTGATTGGTTCTGACATCACTGCACTCCCCTCTGTCCTGCCCCTGAGCTAGCCTGTCATCACCACAGTGGGAGTTGTAGGAGACCCCCAGGCCTGGTGGGACGTCACGGTGCTCCAGGAGGATGGAGGACAATAGGTTCTGAGGAGGACATCAGTGGAAGAGGTCATCATGAATCTTTCAGTACAACTGAAATGCCATAGTTGGGTTTGTGCAGTAGGTATAAATAGACTCACGTTGCAGGCCTCAGAGATGAGCTGAACAACGTTGCTGGAGTCATCCTCCAGGAGGCCCACCACCGACTGGGGGATCATCTCACTGAGTGCCTGGGATGGGGGTTCAGAAAAGGAGTTTGAGGGTCATGTTCATTAGGGCACACCGTATCCAAAAGTTTTAGACATTGCTAAGGGAGCAAACTCAAGTCTTCAGTAACTGAATTCCTTACCTCATAGTTTTGAATATGCTGGTCTGTCACTGCAAAGATCAGCCTGATGTTATTGGCTGATAGGACCTGAGATAGGTGTCCAACTGAGGGATAGTCCTAAAATACATTTGTGTGGAGGTTGGTTTGTGAGAAGAGATAGCTTCCTAGGGACGGACATAGGGTTCACTCACATAAACGGTGTCCTTATTATAGAGCCCATTGCTATTCAGGTGGCATTTCCCGTCGTTAGGTTGGTAGATCCCAGCAAGCTTCCCATCACCTGCCAGGTGGAAGATATCGTCTGAGGTGTAGACCAGGATACGAGTTGCATTACCCCAGCCAATGTCATCCTACAGACAGGTTGGGTGGAGGGTTTTAAACTACATATACAGTACATACAATATTACAGTATATAAAAACAATGACTTAAACATTGTGCTGACCCAGGATTGACGGGCCGCCCCCAGGAAGTAAGGGTAGGAAACACATCCGCCCCACTGATCCTCAACAAGGGGGCCCCTCAGGTGTGTGTGCTCAGTCCCCTCCTGTACTCCCTGTTCACTCATGACTGCACGGCCAGGCACAACTCCAACACCATCATTAAGTTTGCTGATGACACAACAGTGGTAGGCCTGATCACCAACAATGATGAGACAGCTTATAGGGAGGACCGTGTGGTGCAAGGACAACAACAACCTCTCCCTCAATGTGATCAAGACTAAGGAGATGATTGTGGACTAAAGGAAAAGGAGGACCGAGCACACCCCCATTCTCATGTAGTGGAGCAGGTTGAGAGCTTCAAGTTCCTTGGCATCCACATCACCAACAAACTAAAATGGTCCAAGCACACCAAGACAGTCGTGAAGAGGGCACGACAAAACCTATTCCCCCTCAGGAGACTGAAAAGATTTGCCATGGGTCCTCAGATCCTCAAAAGGTTTTACAGCTGCACCATTGAGAGCATCCTGACGGGTTGCATCACTGCCTGGAATGGCAACTGCTCGGCCTCAGACCGCAAGGCACTACAGAGGGTAGTGCGTACGGCCCAGTACATCACCGGGGCCAAGCTTCCTGCCATCCAGGACCTCTATACCAGGTGGTGTCAGAGGAAGGCCCTAAACATTGTGAAAGACTCCAGGCACCCTAGTCATATTGTTCTCTTTGCTACCGCACGGCGAGCGGTACCGGAGCGCCAAGACTTGGTCCAAGAGGCTTCTAAACAGCGTCTACCCCCAAGCCATAAGACTCCTGAACAGCTAATCAAATGGCTACCCAGACTATTTGCATCCCTCCCCCACCCCCACCCCCATACGCCGCTGCTACTGTCTGTTATTATCTATGCATAGCCACTTTAATAACCCTACCTGCATGTACATAATTACCACAATTACCTCGACTAACCGGTGCCCCCGCACATTGACTCTATAACGGTACCCCCTGTATATAGCCCCGCTAATGTTATTTACTGCTGCTCTTTAATTACTTGTTTTTCTTATCTCTTACTTTAAAAAAAAAGTTTTTACCTGTTGAGGTCTGTGCATGTTGTATTCGGTGCATGTGACAAATAAAATTTGATTTTATTTTATTGGACTTTATGTACAGTATGCTGTTCTATGTGATTAGACATACTTAGGTCAGGCCAGTGCATAAAGGCTCAATGAAGCTTATTTGCTGTTCTTTTCCACGGTTTTCTCTCTAACTCTATTTTCAAAATACAGTTCTGAGTTCTATTGAAACACCAATCAGCCATTCGTTCTTACCTGACAGACAGCCACCTGCATGATGGCGTCAAAGCCTGACTCTGGGTTGTCTAGGTTACTGGAGATGCTCTGCTTGCTCACCTAAAGGCGTGACACAGAAGAGGAAATTAATAAAGGACTGACATGGCAATACCTTGAACCAATGGCGCAGGACAGAAGAAGAAGAAGGAAAATAAGACAAAAAGAAGAAGAAGAAGCCTGGAGTTGGAAGTGATGTTCTACAAGGAGTTCAAAGTCGTAAGTAACTCTACTGGCTCACCTTTCTCTCAAACTCTTCAACATCCTCAGTGAGCTTCAGTACATGTTTGAAGCTGAAGGCAGGCTGGCAGGGGTTCTTGTACCCCTCAATGCATGGGTTGGCCAGTTTGGCCTCCACTGTACTGACGTAGGGTACCGCCACCTTATCCACAAAGGAACCAAAGCCTGAGGGGGATAGAGAAACACTATGAGGGCTAGACTTTTGACCCCAAGTGTGAACCTCATCCCTAGGCTCAACTGCTGCAGCCGGCTGATGGATGAGATTAGCCTGAACCTGACAGGGATTGTCAACAGGTTCCGATCGGATCAGGCATAAACTTTCAGTCCAAATCAAAACGGTAAGGTGGGCAAACTTTCCTCTGCATGAATTGGTTGAGTTGGGCTGATGGGTGAATTGTATGCTCTGTTCAAGGGTCATATAATCTTACCGGTTGACGGGAAGTGATGGAGCTGAGATGCACAGACACAAGAAGTTTGAGAGCAACACCTTCCAAAGCCCCATAATGGCTGGACAGTGACACTCACCTATCCTGAGAGCACTGGTGATGTTCTTCATGGCAGTGGCCACCTCCGGTCCCAGGTTCCTAATGTTCTTCAGGTCATCTTTCATGGAGAAAGACAGGTCCATCAGGTAGTACAGGTCTATGGGATAAACCTCTGCACGCCTGAACCTCACCTCAAATGACTGGGGCATGCCTGGGATTTAAACAGAAGAGGGTGATAAGAGGAAAAGTGATCAACCATCAAATGTGCATGTGATTGATCAAAGGAGCATTGATCAAACATAACATATTTTATACTTACTTAGGCCTTGGGCTATCAACAATCAATATCATATTGTATGAGATAGTAATATTAGCCTAAGATAAGTTATACTTGCAAAGTAAAATGTCCTCTGATTTCCCTATAATAATCAGTGGACCAATCAGTGGGGATACTTTGTAGAAGTTTAAATCCTCACCAGAACTGGTTGTTCTCTTGTTCTAATGACCTAATTTCAACCTGTTTTGTCTGCTGTCTACAGTCTTCACTGACTCAGGTGTGTGTGTGTGTGTGTGTGTGTGTGTGTGCCTGCCTGTGTGTGTGTGAGTCCTCAGTCCCTACACTCTTAGGAAAAATAAATTGCTATCTAGAACCAAAAAGAGTTCTTCAGCTGTCCCCATAGCAGAACCCTTTGAAGAACCCCTTTTGGTTCCAGGTAGAACCTATTTGGGTTCCTTGTATAAACCTTTCCATGGAGGGTTCTACATGGAACCTAAAATAGTTCTACCTGTAACCAAAAAGGGTTATCCTATGGGGAAAGCCGCAGAACCATTTTGGAATCCTTTTTTCTAAGAGTGTACCGACTCTAAGAGTGTGCCTTCCCGGCTTCCGTGTGTCCATACGTGTAAGTCCTAAGGCCTCACCAACTCTTAGCTTAAGGTGGAGGTTCTGTGGCTCTAGCTGGACCCCGTTCCCCATTGGCTCCTCTGCCCTGCTCCGTATTGCAGGCTGGGGGTTCAGGACCTGTCCGTCAGAGCAGTGTCTCTTTCTCAGTGCCTCCTCCCTGTCACAGCGACGCTCGTCTGGCTCCCCTTGCGCCAGGAAATCCTGCAGGTTAGAGGTCAACAGAACACAACTTTGACAGATGGCTTGAAAGTTTCTGCTTGAATAGAGAGGCGTGTAAAGGATCTGAGGACTAATATGAATATTGTTGATACATACTGTATGTACATACTATGTTATTGCTATGGAGGTTTGTTTTGAGTGTAACCCACACCAAAGTAATTCAAAGCCTGGTAGAATGTTCTCAACAAATTTAAAAAATAATAACAGATTGAGATACCTTCTGTTTACACCAGGCACAGCCAAGGCTTCTCAGACACTCAGTGCAGGTGGGCTTAGACAGGCATCTTCCATCCAGGCCTAGAGAGCATGGACACAGAGGCATGCAGTCTGTCTGTGAAAAACACACCCTTTCAGAGGATGGGTTCTCCATTCGCTATGTGCATCGCCACTTACCCATAGATCCTCTCAGCTCACTGAAGTGTATCAGAAGAACCACCACAGCCAGCCACACCTTTCTCATTGTCTGCCTATACACAGACAGACAGACAGACAGACAGACAGACAGACAGACAGACAGACAGAGAGAGAGAGAGAGAGATTTTATTGTTTATTATCTATTTCACTTGCTTTGGCAATGTAAAAATATTATAGGACCACAAATACAAATCCCATCTAGACACTGTTGCCCTAGAGCACACAAAAAACGATACAGTACATACCTCGGCTAAACATCAACACCACATTTAACTTCCACAAAGCTGTGAACGATCTGACAGACAAGGCAAGAAGGGCATTCTACGCCATCAAAAGGAACATAAAATTCGACATACCAATTAGGATCTGTCAAAAACAGACTTGAATCTGTTATAGAACCCATTGCCCTTTATGGTTTTGAGGTCTGGGGTCCGCTCACCAACCAAGATTTCACAAAATGGGACAAGCACCAAATTGAGACTCTGCATGCAGAATTCTGAACAAATATCCTCTGTGTCCAATGAAAAACACAAAATAATGCATGCAGAGCAGAATTAGTCTGATACCCACTATTTATCAAAATCCAGAAAAGAGCCTTTAAATTCTACAACCACCTAATAGGAAGTGATTCCAAAACATTCCATGACAAAGCCATCACCTACAGAGAGACAAACCTGGAGAAGAGTTCCCTAAGCAAGCTGGCCCTGGGGCTCTGTTCACAAGCACAAACAGAGCCCCAGAACAACACAATTAGACCCAACCAAATCATGAGAAAACAAAAAGATAATTACTTGACACATTAACAAAAAATCTGAGCAAACTAGAATGCTACTTGGCCCTAAACAGAGAGTACACTGTAGCAGAATACCTGACCCTGTGATTGACCCAAAATGAAGGATTAAATTGTCCCCTCGTCATCAATCTACAAACAATACCCCATAATGACCAAGCAAAAACAGGTTTAGACATTTTTGCAAATGTATATAATAAAAAAACAACTCAAATATCACATTTACAGAAGTATTCAGACCCTTTACTCAGTACGTTGTTGAAGTGCCTTTGGAAGCGATTACAGCCTCCAGTCTTCTTGGGTATGAGGCTACAAGCTTGGCACGCCTGTATTTGGGGAGTTTCTCACATTCTTCTCTGCAGATCCTCTCAATCTCTGTCAGGTTGGATGGGGATCGTCGCTGCGCTGCTATGTTCAGGTCTCCCCAGAGATGTTCTATCGGGTTCCAGTCCGGGCTCTTTCACCTTACAGTGAAATGTTTTACTTACAAGCCCTTAACCAACAATGTAGTTTTAAGAACCCCCCCCCCCCAAAAAAAAATAATAATAATGAAAGAGCAGCAGTAAAATAACAATAGCAAGGCTTTATACAGGGGGTACCGGTACAGAGTCAATGTGGAGGCTTTATACAGGGGGTACCGGTACAGAGTCAATGTGGAGGCTTTATACAGGGGGTACCGGTACAGAGTCAATGTGGAGGCTTGTATACAGGGGGTACCGGTACAGAGTCAATGTGGAGGCTTTATACAGGGGGTACCGGTACAGAGTCAATGTGGAGGCTTTATACAGGGGGTGGAGAGTCAATGTGGAGGCTATATACAGGGGGTACCGGTACAGAGTCAATGTGGAGGCTATATACAGGGGGTACCGGTACAGAGTCAATGTGGAGGCTGTATACAGGGGGTACCGGTACAGAGTCAATGTGGAGGCTTTATACAGGGGGTACCGGTACAGAGTCAATGTGGAGGCTTTATACAGGGGGTACCGGTACAGAGTCAATGTGGAGACTTTATACAGGGGGTACCGGTACAGAGTCAATGTGGAGGCTTTATACAGGGGGTACCGGTACAGAGTCAATGTGGAGGCTATATACAGGGGGTACCGGTACAGAGTCAATGTGGAGGCTTTATACAGGGGGTACCGGTACAGAGTCAATGTGGAGGCTATATACAGGGGGTACCGGTACAGAGTCAATGTGGAGGCTTTATACAGGGGGTACCGGTACAGAGTCAATGTGGAGGCTTTATACAGGGGGTACCGGTACAGAGTCAATGTGGAGGCTTTATACAGGGGGTACCGGTACAGAGTCAATGTGGAGGCTATATACAGGTGGTACCGGTACAGAGTCAATGTGGAGGCTATATACAGGGGGTACCGGTACAGAGTCAATGTGGAGGCTTTATACAGGGGGTACCGGTACAGAGTCAATGTGGAGGCTTTATACAGGTGGTACTGGTACAGGGCCAATGTGGAGGCTATATACAGGGGGTACTGGTACAGAGTCAATGTGGAGGCTTTATACAGGTGGTACTGGTTCAGAGTCAATGTGGAGGCTTTATACAGGTGGTACTGGTTCAGAGTCAATGTGGAGGCTTTATACAGGGGGTACCGGTACAGAGTCAATGTGGAGGCTTTATACAGGGGGTACCGGTACAGAGTCAATGTGGAGGCTTTATACAGGGGGTACCGTTATAGAGTCAATGTGGAGGCTTTATACAGGGGGTACCGGTACAGAGTCAATGTGGAGGCTTTATACAGGGGGTACCGTTATAGAGTCAATGTGGAGGCTATATACAGGGGGTACCGGTACAGAGTCAATGTGGAGGCTTTATACAGGGGGTACCGGTACAGAGTCAATGTGGAGGCTTTATACAGGGGGTACCGGTACAGAGTCAATGTGGAGGCTTTATACAGGGGGTACCGGTACAGAGTCAATGTGGAGGCTTTATACAGGGGGTACCGGTACAGAGTCAATGTGGAGGCTATATACAGGGGGTACCGGTACAGAGTCAATGTGGAGGCTATATACAGGGGGTACCGGTACAGAGACAATGTGGAGGCTATATACAGGGGTTACCGGTACAGAGTCAATGTGGAGGCTTTATACAGGGGGTACCGGTACAGAGTCAATGTGGAGGCTATATACAGGGGGTACCGGTACAGAGTCAATGTGGAGGCTTTATACAGGGGGTACCGGTACAGAGTCAATGTGGAGGCTATATACAGGGGGTACCGGTACAGAGTCAATGTGGAGGCTTTATACAGGGGGTACCGGTACAGAGTCAATGTGGAGGCTTTATACAGGGGGTACCGGTACAGAGTCAATGTGGAGGCTTTATACAGGGGGTACCGGTACCGAGTCAATGTGGAGGCTTTATACAGGGGGTACCGGTACAGAGTCAATGTGGAGGCTATATACAGGGGGTACTGGTACAGAGTCAATGTGGAGGCTTTATACAGGGGGTACCGGTACAGAGTCAATGTGGAGGCTTTATACAGGGGGTACTGGTTCAGAGTCAATGTGGAGGCTTTATACAGGGGGTACCGGTACAGAGTCAATGTGGAGGCTATATACAGGGGGTACCGGTACAGAGTCAATGTGGAGGCTATATACAGGGGGTACCGGTACAGAGTCAATGTGGAGGCTTTATACAGGGGGTACCGGTACAGAGTCAATGTGGAGGCTTTATACAGGGGGTACCGGTACAGAGTCAATGTGGAGGCTATATACAGGGGGTACCGGTACAGAGTCAATGTGGAGGCTTTATACAGGGTGTTACGGTACAGGGCCAATGTGGAGGCTATATACAGGGGGTACTGGTTCAGAGTCAATGTGGAGGCTATATACAGGGGGTACTGGTTCAGAGTCAATGTGGAGGCTATATACAGGGGGTACTGGTTCAGAGTCAATGTGCGGGGGCACCAGTTAGTCGAGGTAATTGAGGTAATATGTACATGTAGGTAGAGTTATTAAAGTGACAATTCAGAAACTTGTCCCAAGGCCACTCCTGCGTCGTCTTGGCTGTGTGCTTAGGGTCGTTGTCCTGTTGGAAGGTGAACCGCCGCCCCAGTCTGAGGTCCTGAGCACTCGAGCAGGTTTTCATTAAGGTTCTCTGTACTTTTCTCCATTCCTCTTTCCCTCGGTCCTGACTAGTCTCCCAGTCCCTGCAGCTGAAAAACATCCCCACAGCATGATGCTGCCACCAACATGTTTCACCATAGGGATGGTGCCTGGTTTCCTCCTGACATGACGCTTGACATTCAGGCCAAAGAGTTCAATCTTTTTTTCATCAGACCAGAGAATCTCAAATCAAATTTGATTTGTCACATGCGCCGGAAACAACAGTGAAATGCTTACTTACAAGCCCTTAACCAACGATGCAGTTAAGAAAATACCTCAAATAAATAAAATAAATTACAAATAAATGTATAATTAAAAATATATACATATATAAAACAAAAACAAAAATAAATTTGATAAAAATATATATTTTTAAATTTCAATATATAAATAGATAAATTAAAAATAAATGTATAATTAAAAATATATACATATATAAAACAAAAACAAAAATAAATTTGATAAAAATATATATTTTTAAATTTCAATACATAAATAGATAAACAAAAAAAATGGTCTGAGAGTCCTTTAGGTGTTGTTTGTCAAACTCCAAGCGGGCAGTCATGTTTTTTTTTTTACTGAAGAGTAGCTTCCATCTGGCCACTCTACCATAAAGGCCTGATTGGTGGAGTGCTGCAGAGATGGTTGTCCTTCTGGAAGCTTCTCCCATCTCCACAGAGGAACTCTGGAGCGCTGTCAGATTGACAATCGGGTTCTTGGTCACTTCCCTGACAAATGACTTTCTCCCCTGATTGCTCAGGAAGAGTCTTGGTAGTTCCAAACTTATTCCATTTAAGAATGATGGAGGCCACTGTGTTCTTGGGGACCTTCAATGCTACAGAAATGTTTTGGTACCCTTCCCCAGATCTGTGCCTCGACACAATCCTGTCTCAGAGCTCTACGGACAATTCCTTCAACCTCACTGATTGGTTTTTGCTCTGACATGCACTGTCAACTCTGGGACTTTATATAGACAGGTGTGTGCCTTTCCAAATCATGTCCAATCAATTGAATTTACCACAGGTGGTCTCTGATCAAGTTGTAGAAACAGCTCAAGGATGATAATTGGAAACAGGATGCACCTGAGCTCAATTTTGAGTCTCATACCAATTGGTCTAAATCCTTATGTAAATATGATATATATATATATTTTTCTATATATTTGCAAAAATGTCTAAAAACATGTTTTCACTTCCTCATGACAGGGTGTTGTGTGTAGGTTTATGAGGGAAAAAATATATAATCAGGTTTTTTTAAATGTGGGAAAATGGAAAGGAGTCTGAATACTTTCCGATACTTTGCACTGTATTTCCCTCAGATTACACAGAGCCACAAAGAATTCGAAAACAAATCCAAATTTGATAAACTCCCACCATTGTAAATACAACCCATATTTATGTTTATTTATTTTCCCTTTTGTACATGAACTATTTGCACATCCTTAAAACACTGTATATATCCATAATATGACATTTGAAATGTCTTTATTCCTTTGGATCTTGTGAGTGTAATGTTTACTGTTCATTTTGTATTTATTATATATTTCCCTTGCTTTGGCAATGTAAACACATGGTTCCCATGTCAATAAAGCCCCTTGAATTGAATTGAGAGAGAGAGACCGACAGAGAGAGACAGAGACAGAGAGAGAGGTAGAGAGAGAGAGACACACAGAAAGAGAGACAGACAGAGAGAGAGAGACAGACAGAGAGAGACAGAGACAGAGAGAGATGTAGAGAGAGAGAGACAGAGACAGAGAGAGAGGTAGAGAGAGAGACAGACAGAGAGAGAGACAGAGACAGAGAGAGAGGTAGAGAGAGAGACAGAGACAGAGAGAGAGGTAGAGAGAGAGAGACACACAGAGAGAGAGACAGACAGAGAGAGAGAGACAGACAGAGAGAGACAGAGACAGAGAGAGAGGTAGAGAGAGAGACAGACAGAGAGAGACAGAGACAGAGAGAGAGGTAGAGAGAGAGAGACACAGAGAGAGAGAGAGGTGCTGTCTTCAACAGTTTTACACTCTTGTTATTCTAGTTTCAGTTCCTCTTCACAGAGAGAGGGTCACCACACTGTTTCAGATGGTACTCAGCATGAGATACATTAATGTTGTTTGTTTAATGTACTTTTTCATAAAATATGCAATTTTAAAAAATATATGAAAACAGTCCCAAAGACACTGTTTAGTGTTAGCAATATATTTACAAAGCAGCCAATTATGTTGTTTCCTACTCCTAACCAACACGATTTGACCAGTGAGCCCAAGTTTTCTTCAACTAAGAACAATTGAAAAGTTTGACAGACATGTTACAATCTCATACCTGAGAGCTTCTGAACAGGCCCATTAGTATGACAGGTCTGTCACCTGCTCTTGAGGTTTCATGAGTTCGATGATAAAGAGTCGGGTTACAGTAGTGTCCTTGTGACTTTTAGTCTGCTGGATTCGGACTTGAGTTGCACTTTAAGTTGTAAAAATTACTGACAAACCTGGATGGCACCAACACATCCACTTCTCTGTCTCCCAGTTCTGGAATCTCCTTCTGCAAGACAGGCTGGGGACATCAGGGACTTCCCAGGTGAAGTGAACGTTGAGGCAAGGTCCTGACAACAGAGTACATCCTAAAGGTAATGAATGTAAAGATACAGTACCAAGGTGACAGTAGAAGTAGGAGGGCATGGAGAAGGAATCCTGAGGTTAGGTTGTCTGTCTGATGGAGAGGTCCCTCTTTGACAAGTTTGGGTGAGATGTGAGAACACATGCAACTTTGGGTGCGTCCCTCCTTTGCATATCATCACGTTTAGCTTCTGAATGCTGAGTGAGTTCTCTATTTTGCAAAGCGGCCACCAGCCAATTCTCCCCTTAAAACATTGAACCTATTTTTTAAGATTATGTTATGATTCTAATGTCATTATATTGCACTTTTGTTTTATTGGAGAGAAAAAGCATTAAAATACTGTAAACCATGGAAAAATAAATCACAAGAGTCAAAATAATAACAAGTGTTTAATTCTTGAAGAAAGGCAAAACTGGCTCCCAGAGCAGGGCAGCCCACCGAGTTCACTGATTAAGACGCGAAGAAAGAGTATGTGAGGAAAAATAGTTGAGAAGACCAAGGAGATCAGAAAGGAAACAACGGGCACAAAATAATGTAACTCTGGTTCAGATGATTAATTCATCCAGAAACATACATGTAAAACACACATACATTTAATAAAAATAAATGACTCTTCTTCCTCTTCCTCCTCCTCCTCTATTTGCTCCTCATCTTCCCCCTATTCTTCTTCCTCCTCTACCTCCTCCTTGTGCTTCTTCATCAGTGGTGCGGGCATCGACACCCTCTTCTTGATCACATGTTCCATGTGGGCATGCTCAGATGTGTCCAGGCTGATATTGTATTTAGCCAAGATCTTCATGATGGGCCTCAGCTTCAGCCACCACGATGTCTTGGGGATGCGGTGCCTGGACAGGACAGCAGAGGGGGGTAGAGGGATGTTAAAGGGACCCTTCACCACTTTTTGACCTTTAATTCATTACATACCATTATGTATATATACATAATGTGAAAACAGCGATGTAGTCAGAAAGAGAAGAAGGAATGTTCCTTTTCGAAACAGATATTAGTTGAGGGATATGCACTCACAATATCCACTTGAACTGTGGATCAGTATGAACAGGGTGTTAAAGTATGACTCAATTAATGTTGAGGAGAGTGAGCAACAGTCAGCAACTGCCACTCTCATGTTTTAGCGTCATAGTGCCTTGGGTTTCTAAGAAGAAATCTCTGAGAATGAAAGGATCTTACTCGAAGTCTGTCTGTTCATTAAGCTCAGCCAACGGCTGGAAGGTCAGTGCTCTCTTCCTCATGCCCAGCACACAGGCAGAGTCTGGGGTGTTAGCGAAGATACGACCTGGAGGAGAGAGAAGGCAGGGTGACAGATGGGGTCACATGGCGTTATACTCAATGAGACAAACTAACAACTGGTATCAGTAGGTAAAAACTTAGACTCTTGTTTAGAAAAGGTTCTATCTAGAACCTAAAACAGTTACAGTGCCTTGCGAAAGTATTCGGCCCCCTTGAACTTTGCGACCTTTTACCACATTTCAGGCTTCAAACATAAAGATATAAAACTGTATTTTTTTGTGAAGAATCAACAACAAGTGGGACACAATCATGAAGTGGAACGACATTTATTGGATATTTCAAACTTTTTTAACAAATCAAAAACTGAAAAATTGGGCGTGCAAAATTATTCAGCCCCTTTACTTTCAGAGCAGCAAACTCTCTCCAGAAGTTCAGTGAGGATCTCTGAATGATCCAATGTTGACCTAAATGACTAATGATGATAAATACAATCCACCTGTGTGTAATCAAGTCTCCGTATAAATGCACCTGCACTGTGATAGTCTCAGAGGTCCGTTAAAAGCGCAGAGAGCATCATGAAGAACAAGGAACACACCAGGCAGGTCCGAGATACTGTTGTGAAGAAGTTTAAAGCCGGATTTGGATACAAAAAGATTTCCCAAGCTTTAAACATCCCAAGGAGCACTGTGCAAGCGATAATATTGAAATGGAAGGAGTATCAGACCACTGCAAATCTACCAAGACCTGGCCGTCCCTCTAAACTTTCAGCTCATACAAGGAGAAGACTGATCAGAGATGCAGCCAAGAGGCCCATGATCACTCTGGATGAACTGCAGAGAGCTACAGCTGAGGTGGGAGACTCTGTCCATAGGACAACAATCAGTCGTATATTGCACAAATCTGGCCTTTATGGAAGAGTGGCAAGAAGAAAGCCATTTCTTAAAGATATCCATAAAAAGTGTCGTTTAAAGTTTGCTACAAGCCACCTGGGAGACACACCAAACATGTGGAAGAAGGTGCTCTGGTCAGATGAAACCAAAATGGAACTTTTTGGCAACAATGCAAAACGTTATGTTTGGCGTAAAAGCAACACAGCTGAACACACCATCCCCACTGTCAAACATGGTGGTGGCAGCATCATGGTTTGGGCCTGCATTTCTTCAGCAGGGACAGGGAAGATGGTTAAAATTGATGGGAAGGTGGATGGAGCCAAATACAGGATCATTCTGGAAGAAAACCTGATGGAGTCTGCAAAAGACCTGAGACTGGGACGGAGATTTGTCTTCCAACAAGACAATGATCCAAAACATAAAGCAAAATCTACAATGGAATGGTTCAAAAATAAACATATCCAGGTGTTAGAATGGCCAAGTCAAAGTCTAGACCTGAATCCAATCGAAAATCTGTGGAAAGAACTGAAAACTGCTGTTCACAAATGCTCTCCATCCAACCTCACTGAGCTCGAGCTGTTTTGCAAGGAGGAATGGGAAAAAATTTCAGTCTCTCGATGTGCAAAACTAATAGAGACATACCCCAAGCGACTTACAGCTGTAATCGCAGCAAAAGGTGGCGCTACAAAGTATTAACTTAAGGGGGCTGAATAATTTTGCACGCCCAATTTTTCAGTTTTTGATTTGTTAAAAAAGTTTGAAATATCCAATAAATGTTGTTCCACTTCATGATTGTGTCCCACTTGTTGTTGATTCTTCACAAAAAAATACAGTTTTATATCTTTATGTTTGAAGCCTGAAATGTGGCAAAAGGTCGCAAAGTTCAAGGGGGCCGAATACTTTCGCAAGGCACTGTATATGGATGTCCCCATAATAGAACCCTTTGAAGAACCCTTTTTGGTTCAAGGTAGAACTCTTTTTAGTTCCAGGTAGAACTATTTTAGGTTCCATGTAGAACCTTCTGTGAAAAGGGTTTTTACATGGAACCAAAAAGGGTTCTATCTAGAACCTAAAACAGTTATTCGGCAGTCCCCATTGTAGAACCCTTTGAATAACCCTTTTAGGTTCCAGGTAGAACCCTTTTCTCAGAGGGTTCTATATGGAACCCCAAATATTTCACCCTGGAACCAAAAAGGGTTCTACTATGAGGACAACCAAAGAACCCTTTTGGAATCGTTTTTTCTAAGAGTGAATTCAAAACGATGTGTATTTGGGTGCAGCAATATGCCTCTCATTCCTTTATCTCAGTATTTTTTAATGGTGACACCCCACAGCCTGTCTTACCATGTCTGTACATCTCCTTGAGTTTCTCTGTGAGCCACAGAACAGCCTTGGAGCCCATCTTTGTACCAAAGTTCCTGTCGAAAGGTGTCGGGGTTCCGCCCTGGGGAGAGGGAATAGGACAAAGGTGGGGGGGGGGGGGGAAGAGAGGGGAGGAAAGAAGGGAGAGTTAGAGAGGGAGAGGGGAGAGTGGAGTACAGGGGAGGGGAGAGTCAGAGGGGAGAGGGGAGAGTGGAGGACAGGGGAGGGGAGAGTGGAGGACAGGGGAGTGGAGAGGAGAGAGTAGAGGGGGAGAGTGGAGGACAGGGGAGTGGAGAGTTAGAGGGGAGAGTTAGAGGGGGAGAGGGGAGGACAGGGGAGGGGAGAGTCAGAGGGGGAGAGGGGAGAGTGGAGGACACGGGGGAGAGTTAGAGGGGAGAGTGGAGTACAGGGATGTGGAGAGTTAGAGGGGGAGAGTGGAGGACAGGGGAGGGAAGAGTGGAATACAGGGTAGGGCAGAGTTAAAGGGGGAGAGGGGAGAGTGGAGGACAAGGGGGAGAGTTAGAGGGGAGAGGGGAGTACAGGGGAGTGGAGAGTTAGAGGGGAAGAGTTAGAGGGGGAGAGGGGAGAGTGGAGTACAGGGGAGGGGAGAGTTGAGGTTGGATTACTTAACTAAACTTTATGTACTTCATGTTCTGGTTAAGTTTTATAAGTAATAAGGGAAAATTGGAATTTCAGATTACTTTCTCAATTGAATTACTTGAAATGGAATTAAACCCAATTAGGAGCACTCTTGTAATTAATTGAAACTGTGGTTACATCCTAAATGGCACTTACTCCCTACATAGAGCACTTCTTTGAACACAGCCCTGGTCAAAGATAGTGCACTATAAAGGGAATAGGGTGCCATTTGTGAGCAGACTGTTAACTGACCTGTTGCATGTGTCCCAGGATGTTCTTGCGGCAGTCGAAGACACCTTTGCCCTCCTCAGAATAGAGGGCGAAGATGAAGTCTGTAGTGTAGTTGGCATTGCATTTCTCATTCCTGAGACAGAGGAAAACATGAATGTACAGTATATTTACAGTTGAATTGGCATGGCATTGCAGTTCTCATTCCTGAGACAGAGGAAAGGAGTACAGATGAGATCAAAACATGAATATTTTGTATATTTACAGTTGAATTGGCATGGCATTGCAGTTCTCATTCCTGACCACAAACAGGATACAGAGCACAAGCACTGACTTTGCTGATAGCTGCTTTATGGAGGAATTATTTGCTTACCATAACCGGGTTTCCATCTAAGCATTAAAGGGGTTTAAAACTATCCTGCTAAGGACTCTGGTAGGATACACATGACAATCCTTAATGAAAGATGGTTATGGAGGCAGGGCTGACGCTCGAGGGTTTTCTCATTTGGGCAACGAGATGGTGGGATCGTTTTGAGTAGGTAAAATGTATTATGTGTGAAATAGGTGTGGAAACGCCTTTATGAGCAAATATTCATGTAATAACCATGATACTGACGTAAACTTGGGGTCACTGATATACAGTTAAAGTCGTAAGTTTACATACGCTTAGGTTGGAGTCATTAAAACTCGTTTTTCAACCACCACAAATTTCTTGTTAACAAACTATAGTTTTGGCAAGTCAGATAGGACATCTACTTTGTGCATGACAAAATTAATTTTTCCAACAATTGTTTACAGAAAGAGTAATTCACTTATAATTCACTCTATCACAATTCCAGTGGGTCAGAAGTTTCCATGCACTAAGTTGACTGTGCCTTTAAACAGCTTGGAAAATTCCGGAAAATTATGTCATGGCTTTAGAAGCTTCTGATAGGCTAATTGACATAATTTGAGTCAATTGGAGGTGTACCTCTGGATGTATTTCAAGGCCTACCTTCAAACTCAGTGCCTCTTTGCTTGACATCATGGAAAAATCAAAAGAAATCAGCCAAGACCTCAGAAAAAAAATTGTAGACCTCCACAAGTCTGGTTCATCCTTTGGAGCAATTTCCAAATGCCTGAAGGTACCACATTCATTTGTACAAACAATAGTGTGCAAGTATAAACACCATGGGACCACGCAGCCGTCATGCCGCTCAGGAAGGTGATGCGTTCTGTCTCCTAGAGATTAACGTACTTTGGTGCGACAAGTGCAAATCAATCCCAGAACAACAGCAAAGGACCTTGGGAAGATGCTGAAGGAAACAGGTACAAAAGTATCTATATCCACAGTAAAACGAGTCCTATATCAACATAACCTGAAATGCTGCCTAGCAAGGAAGAAGCCACTGCTCCAAAACTGCCATAAAAAAGCCAGACTACAGTTTGCAACTGCACATGGGGACAAAGATCGTACTTTTTGGACAAATGTCCTCTGGTCTGATGAAACAAAAATAGAACTGTTTACCAATAATGACTATCGTTATGTTTGGAAGAAAAAGGGGGAGGCTTGCAAGCCGAAGAACACCATCCCAACCGTGAAGCACGGGCGTGGCAGCATCATGTTGTGGGGGTGCTTTGCTGCAGGAGGGACTGGTGCACTTCACAAGATAGATGACATCATGAGGGAGGAAAATTATGTGGATATATTGGAGCAACATCTCAACACATCAGTCAGGAAGTTAAAGCTTGGTCGCAAATGGGTCTTCCAAATGGACAATGACCCCAAGCATACTTCCAAAGTTGTGGCAAAATGGCTTAAGTCCAAAGTCAAGGTATTGGAGTGGCCATCACAAAGCCCTGACCTCAATCCCATGGAAAATTTGTGGGCAGAACTGAAAAAGCGTGTGCGAGGAAGGAGGCCTACAAACCTGACTCAGTTACACCAGCTCTGTCAGGAGGAATGGGCCAAAATTCACCCAACGTATTGTGGGAAGCTTATGGAAGGCTACCCGAAACGTTTGACCCAAGTTAAACAATTTAAAGGCAATGCTACCAAATACTAATTGAGTGTATGTAAACTTCTGACCCACTGGGAATGTGATGAAAGAAATAAAACCTGAAATAAATTATTCTCTCTACTATTATTCTGACATTTCACATAAAAAAAAAAAGGTGTGATCCTAACTGACCTAAGACAGGGAATTTATATTTGGATTAAATGTCAGGAATTGCGAAAAACTGAGTTTAAATGTATTTGGCTAAGGTGTGTGTAAACCTCTGACTTCAACTGTATTGTGTGGTCCTCCCACTATGATTGGGGAAAGCATACAGTTTATTAGGCTACAGATTAAATAAATTGGGATGAACTTCACAGGGTGGTGAAAGTCCCCATGATGAGCTTGATGGTCCTTTCCAATAAATACCTCATATTCTGGTGACATGATGATCGATGCTTGGCTGCCGTAGCTCTTATCCCTAATAATCTCATCATGTACAGTAGGCTAGCCTGTATTTGCGGGCTGTTGGCTAGAGCGCATTTGCAACCAGAGTGGGCACATTTGCTATATAACACAACCGTTTTTGTGACAGCCATTTGTAGAGTTGAAAATGCAATGGAATCCCATTTAACCTTTTATGGGCCCACTAAGGAAATCACTCTGGATAAGAGCATCTGTTAAATGCCAAAAAATTTAACATAAGGGTGGGAGGGAGAGAGTTTTGGAAAAGAACAAGTATGGCAGATTGAGATCTAGATGAATGAATGAATGAATAAATAAATAAATAAATAAATAACTTACTGAATAAATAAATTAATGAATGCTTGAATGAAACCCACCTGAGAATTAAACCTCTCTTCACGTCTGTCTTCATCTTCTGCACGAGATGCTCTACGTTCATCTGTAAACCGGAGCCAGTCAGTCAGGACACATTCATATCATGTATACTTTTATATAGAGGAATCCTATATTTAGAGGAATCCTAACATTTATATAATGCATACTTAGTCCCCTCCTGTACTCCCTGCTCGCCCACGACTGTGTGGCCAAGAACGACTCCAACACCATCATTAAGTTTGCTGACGACACTACGGTGGTACTGTAGGCCTGATCACTGACAACGATAAGACAGCCTATTGGGAGGAGGTCAGGACCTGGCAGTGTGGTGGGAGGACAACAATCTCTCCCTCAACGTGAGCAAGACAAAGAAGATGATCGTGGACTACAGGAAAAGGAGGGTCGAACGCCCCCATTCACATATTCAGGGCTGTAGTGGAGCGGGTCGAGAGTTTCAAGTTCCTTGTTGTCCACATCACCAACAATCTATCATGGTCCAAGACAGTTGTGAAGAGCAAATGACAACACCTTTTGCCCCTCGGGAGACTGAAAAGATTTGGCATGGGTCCTCAGATGCTCAAAAAGTTATACACCTGCACCATTGAGAGCATCCTGACCGGTTGCATCACTGCCTGGTACGGCAACTGCTCGGCATCTGACCATAAGGCGCTACAGAGGGTAGTGGGTACGGCCCAGTACATCACTTGGGCCAAACTTCCTGTCATCCAGGACCTATATACTAGACGGTGTCAGAGGAAGGCCCCAAAAAATTGTCAAAGATTCCAGTCACCCAAGTCATAGACCGTTCTCTTTGCTACCGCACGGCAAGCGGTACCGGAGCGCCAAGTCTAGGTTTCAAAGGCTCCTCAACAGCTTCTACCCCCAAGCCATTAGGCTGCTGACCCCCCCCCCTTTGTTTTTACACTGCTGCTACTCTCTGTTTATTATCTATGCATAGTCACTTTACTCCTACCTACATGTACAAATAACCTTGACTAACCTGTACCCCCACGCATTGAGTCATTATAGTTATTTTATTGTGTTTATTTTCATTTAATGTAAAAAAAAAAAAAAAACTGAAGTTTTATTTAGTTAATCTTTTCTTAACTCTATTTTCTTAAAACTGCATTGTTGGTTACGGGCTTGTAAGTAAGCATTTCACGGTTGTATTCGGATCATGTGGCAAATTTTATTTTATTTTATTTTGATTGAGAGGAAACCTATAAACATTTATATCATGTATACTCTTATATAGAGGAGACCTCATGTTTACTTTTATATAGATGTATCGTCAATAATTATATATTATACATAGGAAAGGTCTTGGTTTAACAGACACAGATTAAGCCTTGTCCTGGACTAGAAATCATGTTCAATGAAGATTTACAGTGCTCACATTTTTTTAAACCTTTATTTAACTAGGCAAGTCAGTTAAGAACAAATTCTTATTTTCAATGATGGCCTAGGAACAACTGCCTTGTTCAGGGGCAGAACGACAGATTTTTACCTTTTCAGCTCAGGAATTCCATCTTGCAACCTTTCGGTTACTAGTCCAACAATCTAAACACTAGGCTCCCTGATGCCCCCAAAAATACTACATTTTACTATAGTAAAAGTATACTATTGTATACTATAGTACTTACTATAGAATTATATAGTAAACTGTAGTATACTGCAGAGTACTATACTACACACCAGTTGAGACTGCTGAGGGGAGGACAGTTAATAATAATGTTAGGAACGTCATGGAACGTCATGGAAACCATGTGTTTGATGTATTTGATACCATTCCACTGATTCCGCTCCAGCCATTACCACGAGCCCGTCCTCCCCAATTAAGGTGCTGCCTACATAACATGGGTACAGCAGATCCCATTATTGTATGGGACACAATAATAATAATAGAAATGCTACCAAAAATCATTTACTGAAACTTGTTACAGTCACCCATGATTCGCCAAACAGTATTTTGAAAGAGGAAGTAAAGTACTACATGCATCTGTTATTGTTTCAGTATCCTCCATCTCCACTAACCGAAGCTCGTTGTATGGATTTTTTTGTATTAATAATGTAAAATTAAAAGCTGTACGGAAAGACTCATGTGAAGGAAAAATTACAGAAGAGGAACTTCGAGATGCAATTAGGGAAAAGGAAGGTGGGATACCTAGTCAGTTGTACAACTAAATGCCTTCAATTGAAATGTGTCTTCCGCATTTAAAGACCAAAATTGGTTAAAGAAAATTGTGATAAATAAAAAAATATACCCGTTTCATTTAAGGACCAAAGACCACTATAGATTGCAAAATAGTTGGGAAGAGATTTTAGATGTACTGATTCCATGGCACATGATTTATGAACTGATATGCAAAATGATGCCGGATTCAAAACGTAGTATTGTTCAATTTACATTTTTATACAAAATTCTTGCAACCAATAGAATGTTATATATAGCTCTGCAGATTCTGCTGCGAGGAGGCAGAGTCATTAGATTATTTATTTAGGCAATGTCCATATGTAGCTTGTTTTTGGTCACAGGTCCAGGAATGGCTGAAGAATTGCAACATTTACCTGGAGCTAACTCTGCAGACAGCAATACTGGTTTGAAAAGTCAAAGTCAATCGACCAATAATATAACAATAATACTTTTAGCAAAAAATTGTATCTTTAATTTACGATCTGTAGAAACTATGAGAATAGAAAGGTTCAAAACTTTTGTGAAGTATCACAGCACAGTTGAAAGATATATGGCAAAAACAGCTGTGCAAAGCTGTCATCAAGGCAAAGGGTGGCTACTTTGAAGAATCTAAAATAGACTTTGATTTGTTTAACACTTTTTAGGTTACTACATGATTCCATATGTGTCATTTCATAGTTTTGATGTCTTCACTATTATTCTACAATGTAAAAATAGTACAAATATAGAAAATCCCTTGAATGAGTAGATGTGTCTAAACTTTTGACTGGTACTGTATATTTACAAACAAATACATATGGGGGATTGGAAATGATGCAGACAATTACTTTGATGAAAAACACAATCAATCTGCAATATTAAAGCTACCTCCTAAAAAAGTATATTTAAAAAAATATGTATATATTTTTTTAAAGGTGTACACACTGTAGTGTACACACTGTAGTATCCCTCGATAATTTGTAGTACTTACTATAAAATGTTGTAGTATACTGTAGAATATTATAGTAAATACGAAAGTATTATATGCAACAAAAAAAATGTAGTAAATACTACAGTAACGTCCGCAAAAACACAACACCTTTTTAAACTATAGTAAATACTACAGTATTTAATTTGTATATACCCTGCAAATTCCCCCCCCCCCCCCCCCCCCATATAGCAATCTGTGTCACCCATAAGTGAGAAACCTACATGCAAGTATAGACCATATATTGTGTTCCTAAAGGTTATATAAAAGAGCTGAATCTCTGAACTATCTGTTCAGACCCCAGTCCTAACTACCAACAGGTTATGGAAAGAGCTGAATCTCTGAACTATCTGTTCAGACCCCAGTCCTAACTACCAACAGGTTATGGAAAAGAGCTGAATCTCTGAACTATCTGTTCAGACCCCAGTCCTAACTACCAACAGGTTATGGAAAAGAGCTGAATCTCTGAACTATCTGTTCAGACCCCAGTCCTAACTACCAACAGGTTATGGAAAGATGCTCTTCCAGTAGGTTTCCTGAAGGAGAAAGCCTCCACTTCTATGTCAAAGATAATAAAACAAAAACACTACAGTAACTACTAGTATAGTCTGCAAAAATACTACCCTTTTATTTTACTACAGTAATTATACTATATTTAACTGTACATACTACAGTATACTACAGTATATACTAAAGTCCACAGAAACACTACAGTGAATAGTACACTATAGTAGTTTTTTTAAATGTGGGATAGTCCAGGACTAAACTTAATCTGTGTCCGGGAAACTGGCCCAAAGATTTTCACAAGCTAGCATAATGTAGTGTTCTTTATGTACACAGTGTCTAAAGCTCTCAATGTCATCGGAGAGGGAGAGCGAGAGAGAGAGAGAGAGAGTGTATCCATCATCTCACCTCGAGGTCCCTGATTCCAAACTTGTCCTCATAGATGTAAGCAGCATCCGCCCCTGCAGCCAGACCTGCCATGGTAGCCAGGTAACCACAGTACCCTCCCATGGTCTCAATGATGAACACACGACGCTTGGTGCCTGCTGCTGACTGCTTGATCCTGTCACAGGTCTGTTATAGGGGAATCAGGAATCAAGAGAGGGGGAGAGAGGGAAGAAGCAAAAGTGAGCGTAGCGAGGATAGGGGCATAGTGATGATTCATTTGATGACAGTGAAAACACATATTAAACTGCTTCAGTTGAAGACAGACATTACATACATTTTAAGCAGGTCTCACAGGTGTTACAGAATGTGGTAGTTATGGTTTGGACTGTGGCATTGAGTTGGGTGATGTGATGTGTGACTCACATCATAGGAAAATGTTTTGCAATGGAGAATTGAACATTTGTTTTCTTATGGGACAAGCTCAGGTACAGCACCTCACAGTTTCAAAACATGTTCTCCCTACTGAACACAAACCAAATGTTGGTGATGTAATGGGGATGGTGTTGATGTATTACAGTACTGACCTAGGTGATGGTGTTGATGTATTACAGTACTGACCTAGGTGATGGTGTTGATGTATTACAGTACTGACCTAGGTGATGGTGTATTACAGTACTGACCTAGGTGATGGTGTTGGTGTATTACAGTACTGGCCTAGGTGATGGTGTTGGTGTATTACAGTACTGACCTAGGTGATGGTGTTGGTGTTGGTGTATTACAGTACTGACCTAGGTGTTGCTGTATTACAGTACTGACCTAGGTGATGGTGTTGATGTATTACAGCACTGACCTAGGTGTTGGTGTATTACAGTACTGACCTAGGTGATGGTGTTGATGTATTACAGTACTGACCTAGGTGATGGTGTATTACAGTACTGACCTAGGTGATGGTGTTGATGTATTACAGTACTGACCTAGGTGATGGTGTTGATGTATTACAGTACTGACCTAGGTGTTGGTGTATTACAGTACCGACCTAGGTGTTGGTGTATTACAGTACTGACCTAGGTGTTGGTGTATTACAGTACTGACCTAGGTGTTGATGTATTACAGTACTGACCTAGGTGTTGGTGTATTACAGTACTGACCTAGGTGATGGTGTTGATGTATTACAGTACTGACCTAGGTGTTGGTGTATTACAGTACTGACCTAGGTGATGGTGTTGGTGTATTACAGTGCTGACCTAGGTGATGGTGTTGGTGTATTACAGTACTGACCTAGGTGATAGTGTTGATGTATTACAGTACTGACCTAGGTGTTGGTGTATTACAGTACTGACCTAGGTGATGGTGTTGGTGTATTACAGTACTGACCTAGGTGATGGTGTTGATGTATTACAGTACTGACCTAGGTGTTGGTGTATTACAGTACTGACCTAGGTGATGGTGTTGGTGTATTACAGTACTGACCTAGGTGATGGTGTTGATGTATTACAGTACTGACCTAGGTGATGGTGTTGGTGTATTACAGTGCTGACCTAGGTGATGGTGTTGGTGTATTACAGTACTGACCTAGGTGTTGGTGTATTACAGTACTGACCTAGGTGTTGGTGTATTACAGTACTGACCTAGGTGATGGTGTTGGTGTATTACAGTACTGACCTAGGTGATGGTGTTGGTGTATTACAGTACTGACCTAGGTGTTGATGTATTACAGTACTGACCTAGGTGTTGGTGTATTACAGTGCTGACCTAGGTGTTGGTGTATTAAGGTACTGACCTAGGTGTTGGTGTATTACAGTGCTGACCTAGGTGATGGTGTTGATGTATTACAGTTCTGACCTAGGTGTTGGTGTATTACAGTACTGACCTAGGTGTTGATGTATTACAGTACTGACCTAGGTGTTGATGTATTACAGTTCTGACCTAGGTGATGGTGTTGATGTATTACAGTACTGACCTAGGTGATGGTGTTGATGTATTACAGTACTGACCTAGGTGTTGATGTATTACAGTACTGACCTAGGTGATGGTGTTGATGTATTACCGTACTGACCTAGGTGATGGTGTTGATGTTTTACGGTACTCACCGAGGTGATGGTGTTGAGGGCGGTGTCAGCTCCGATGCTGAAGTCGGAGCCGGGTACGTTGTTAGAGACAGTGGCGGGGATGACCACCATGGGAATGCACAGCTCCTCATACTTCTCCCTGGCTGTCACCAGCTCCAGACCACCCATAAACGCCTGGGGAGGGGACAGGAGGAGAGGGGAGAGTCTAGACCTGATGTTTACGAAGCATGTGACAAATACAATTTGATTTGGTTTTGAGAGGGAGGTGAAAGGAGGGGAAGTGCAGCAGTGGGAGACACTACTGAGGTACCGGGCCTACTTGTCTTTTGTGGTTTTGTGGTTATACATTACATTGACACCTTAGTCATTTATCAAATTTAATTTAATGTTCTGAAGTAGGTAAGACAACCACATATCAAAGAAGACATACATGTGATGGGGTAGTCTTAGGACTCTTACCTCAAACCCTCCAATTATTACCAGAGAGTGGATATTGAACTTAGCAATAGTCAAGCTGATTTCCTCAATGTACTTAGAAGGCAGGACTCTTCAAATGAAGAAGCAGACAGCAGTTATTGTGTGAAACATCAGTGATATACAGTACTCACAAGCAGGGGAAGGGTTAATATTTTTAAATCTCTGCTCAAAAAATATTTTTTATTTTTTTTACATTAACCCTGGATTGCTGATAATATGTATTGGCCAATGAAAGGCTTTGAAGCCAACAGTCGGCCATATTGACACTCCCAAGTAGGAGCAGTCCTCCATAGGAATGAATGGGATTCTACAGTATAGAGAGAAATAGTAATGGCGTCTTTTTGTAGGCACTAACTCCGACACGGTTAGTTGGACAAAGCCTATGAGAAAATTGAATGCCGTTTTTGGATAAATGGCGAAAAATAAGGTCTGTGGAAAACACAGGCTTAGGAGATGTTCAATGAGATAATCTTTATCAGCTAACGTCACTTTATGGGAATTTTGGGGAATTTACACTACCAGTAAAAAGTTTTAGAACACCTACTCATTCAATGGTTTTATTTATTTTTACTATTTTCTACATTGTAGAATAATAGTGAAGACATCAAAACTATGAAATAACACATATGGAATCATGTAGTAACCAAAAAAAGTGTTAAACAAATCAAAATATATTTTATACTTGAGATTCTTCAAATAGCCACCCTTTGCCTTGATTACAGCTTTGTACAGCATTTTTTCAACCAGCTTCATGAGGTAGTCACCTGGAATGCATTTGAATTAACAGTTGTGCCTTCTTAAAAGTTCATTAGTGGATTTTTTTTCAGTCTTAATGTGTTTGAGTCAATCAGTTGTGTTGTGACAAGATAGGGGAGGTATACAGAAGATAGCCCTATTTGGTAAAAGACCAAGTCCATATTATGGCAAGAAGAGCTCAAATAAGCAAAGAGAAACGACAGTCCATCATTACTTTAAGACATGAAGGTCAGTCAATCCGGAAAATTTCAAGAACTTTGAAAGTTTCTTCAAGTGCAGTAGCAAAAAACATCAAGTGCTATGATGCTATGATGAGGGGGGGGGGGGGCTTTGCTGGTGACAATGTCTGTGATTTATTTAGAATTCAAGGCACACTTAACCAGCATGGCTACCACAGCATTCTGTAGCGAAACGTCATCACATCTGCTTTTGGCTTAGTTGGACTATCATTTGTTTTTCAACAGGACAATGACCCAACACACCTCCAGGCTGTGTAAGAGCTATTTTACCAAGAAGGAGAGTGATGGAGTGCTGCAACAGATGACCTGGCCTCCACAATCCCCCGACCTCAACCAAATCAAGATGGTTTGCGATGAATTGGACAGCAGAGTGAAGGAAAAGCAGACAATAAGTGCTCAGCATATGTGGGAACTCCTTCAAGACTGTTGGAAAAGCATTTCAGGTGAAGCTGGTTGAGAAAATGCCAAGAGTGTGCAAAGCTGTCATCAAGGCAAAAAGTGGCTACTTTGAAGAATCTCAAATATAAAATATATTTGGATTAGTTTAACACTTTTTTGGTTCCTACATGATTCCATATGTGTTATTTAAAAGTTTTGATGTCTTCACTATTATTCTACAATGTAGAAAACAATACAAATAAAGAAACCCCTTGATTGAGTAGATGTTCTAAAACTTTTTACTGGTAGTGTACATAGTCATGAAAAACACATACATCACATAAAGGCATCATAATGGTCATGTTAACTGACTGCTATTATCTCATAGAACAAAACGTATAAGATCTCCTAAGCCTGTTTTAACCTCAGACCTTATTTTCAAAAACACCATTTTTTCCACATTCAATTTTGCCATTAGAATGTCTGAACACAACAGAGGTAACTTATTTATGTGTTTTAGGACTACAAGCTGGCTAGCTCTATTTCAATTAAATGTTTCAAGGACAAAATGTTTTTTTTTTGTTGCAGTGGGGACAGTAACATTAGTACTTTCAAAATATTATACTATAAGGACATTTTTTAAATATGTTTTTTCATTTTTATTTTTATGTTTAGCTCACATAAAATAATTTAAAAGTATGCATTAAGGTGTCTGTAATAGAATAAACATGGTAAAAACAAGTAAAGATATAATTTTTTACTATGGTAGGGAATGCCAAGATGGAGGCGCAGTGGCTTCAAAACAAGACACCTGTCAGTCATCTAGTGTATATATAAATCATTGGTTCCACCCCAGTTGACAATACAAACTGAGTTGAAAAAGAGATATGATGTAATACCTCTTGGTGCCCAACTCAGAGCCTCCCTTCCCAGTCCAGCCTGACACTCCTGTCCAGGTGATGGGCACGATCTGGTCAAGGGGTAAAGATCAGTGGTCAGAGGTTTCAAGCTTCACTGGACAAGAGTTATTGTACCAGGCCTTGTTCTATCTTTAGATTATAGATGACCTGGTTCTGTAAACAACAAAGCATCCGAGCCTTATATACCATTATGTATAGGATTAAATGGACAAAAGGGACCTGATCCTAGATCAGCACTCCTACTCTGAGATGATTTATGAGTACAGGCCCTGATCAATAGAGGAGTTTAGGCTGAGACTAATGGGCTCTGCGTAGAGTGCAGTGCATAGTTAGTAATGTGTACGTACATTTCCGTGAGCGAGACCCTCAAACCCGTCATGAACTGCCAGCATATTGTGTCCCTGAATGATTCCAATCCTCACTGCAGAACGCACGGCAGCATTCATACCAGCACAGGGGGCACCGACGTTAACTATGGCCACATTAATGTTGCTCTGGAGAGGAGAGGTGGAGAAAAGGGGAGAGGTGGAGAGAAGAGGAGAGGTGGAGAGGTGGAGAGAAGAGGAGAGGAGGAGGTGGAGAGAAGAGGAGGAGGTGGAGAAGAGGAAAGGAGAGGTGGAGAAGAGGAGAGGAGAGGTGGAGAGAAGAGGAGAGGAGAGGTGGAGAGAAGAGGAGAGGTGGAGAGAAGAGGAGAGGAGGAGGTGGAGAGAAGGGGAGAGGAGAGGTGGAGAGAAGGGGAGAGGAGAGGTGGAGGTGGAGAGAAGGGGAGAGGTGGAGGTGGAGAGAAGGGGAGAGGAGAGGTGGAGGTGGAGAGAAGGGGAGAGGAGAGGTGGAGGTGGAGAAGGGGAGAGGAGAGGTGGAGGTGGAGAAGAGGAGAGGAGAGGTAGAAGAAGAGGAGAGGAGAGGTGGAGAGGAGGAGGTGGAGAGAAGGTGAGAGGAGAGGAGGAGGTGGAGAGAAGGGGAGAGGAGAGGTGGAGAGAAGGGGAGAGGAGAGGTGGAGGTGGAGAGAAGGGGAGAGGAGAGGTGGAGGTGGAGAGAAGGGGAGAGGAGAGGGGGAGGTGGAGAGGAGAGGTGGAGAGGAGAGGTGGAGAGAAGGGGAGATGAGAGGTGGAGGTGGAGAGAAGGGGAGAGGAAAGGTGGAGAGAAGAGGAAAGAAGTTGTGGAGAAGAGGAGGAGAGAAGGGGAGAGGAGAGGTGGAGTGAAGATGAAAGAAGAGGTAGAGAGAAGGGGAGAGGATAGGTGGGGAGAGGAGAGGATAGGTGGAGAGAAGGGGAGAGGAAAGGAGAGTAGAGGAGAGGAGAGGAGAGAATGTGAGAGGAGAGGTGGAGGTGGAGAGAATGGGAGAGGAGAGGTGGAGAGGAAAGGAGAGGAGAGGAGAGGTGGAGGTGGAGAGAATGGGAGAGGAGAGGAGAGGAGAGGGGAGGTGGAGAGAATGTGAGAGGAGAGGAGAGGAGAGGAGAGGAGAGGAGAGGAGAGGAGAGAATGGTGATATTTAATGCAACTCCTGTGTTAATTGTGTAGGTGTTGTCCCTTACCTTGGTATCTGGAGGGTTGATGTGGGCTAGCATCTTGTATGTGTTCCAGTTGTTTTCAAAGCTCCTGGACAGGGCCAACAAAAACAGTGATGTAACATCCCACTCGGATGTAGTAGTTTCAGTAACAGGGAAGACATTGTTAGATTGGTAAAAGTAGGCTAGTGTTCTTACTTTCCTCTGAGCTTGATAGCATCCTCCCATCTATTCTCAGCCATGGCAGTAGTCACATCCTTAGTCTGAGGAGACAGAGAGGGGGGGGGGGGGGGGGGTGCTCAGATATAGGTGAACACATTAGAATGGCACACATACAACAGTTGATGGGGCTTAGTGACTGATACTGACCACTTGGACACACTCCATGAGGGGCAGCCTGACAGCCTGGTTACCGGACAGACTGACCACACAGGCCGGGGTCTCTGGAGTGGCCTCCAACAGGGCCATCACAGCCTCCACACCCATCCTGCTGCCCTGGGGGAGAACACACACCAGGATTAGAGAGACACCACAGTCAGACACAATCACAACACACCGTCATTAGAGAGACACACACAAACACACCAACAGAGCCTCCACACAAATCCTGTTGCAATGGGGATTGGGAAGAACACACACACACCAACAGAGCCTCCACACAAATCCTGTTGCAATGGGGATTGGGAAGAACACACACACACAAACACATCACATTACACAGTCAGACATGCTTTTGCTCATACGCATAGAGAGAGAGAGAGAGAGAGAGAGAGTGTGACTGAGACAGGGTGAAATAGAGAGAGAGAGAGACCTACCAGGATTCTGTCGAAGGCGGAGGGGGTACCGCCTCTCTGCACGTGTCCCAGGACAGTGGTACGGGTGTCAAAGCCCAAATTCTTCTCCACCAACTACAAACGTAAACACACAGAGAGCTGCTAGCAACTGACTGTTTAACCCTATTCAACCCCTGGTAGGCAACGCAGTAGAATATTAATGCTTTAACTCTGAGGTAATATTTGGGAAATGGGCTAAAAGTAACCTTGTCCACATAGAGTGGAATGGTTGGTGGACGAGACTACTCTAAAAGAGGTCTTAACAAACAAGCAAACAAAACCATTTGAACTGCTAGGAACAGTAATATGAGGGAGAGCTTGCTGACCTTCTTGATGTCTTCAGAGCCGATGGGTTTTCCATCTCTGCCCATAGCTCCCTCTGCCACAATGATCACATTCAGACGACATCCTCTGGCCCTTTGCTGTCAGAGACACAATACGTCAGTTTGGTGATTAGGTACCAAGGGTGGAAACAGATAACTGTAATGAAAGATTGTGGTGTAATGTGTTGTATTTAAAAAGTACTTCAATATGGAGAAGAAACTAGAAAATAAGAGATGAAGAGAAGAGTAGAGGAGAAGAAGAAGTGAAGAAGAGTAGAGAAGAGGAGAAGAAGAAAAGAGAAGAAGAGGAGAAGAAGAAGAGGAGGAGAAGAAGAGGAGGAGAAGAAGAGGAGAAGAGTAGAGAAGAGGAGAAGAAGAAAAGAGAATAAGAGGAGAAGAAGAAGAGGAGGAGAAGAAGAGGAGGAGAAGAAGAGGAGGAGAAGAAGAGGAGAAGAAGAAAAGAGAATAAGAGGAGAAGAAGAAGAGGAGGAGAAGAAGAGGAGGAGAAGAAGAAGAAGAGTAGAGAAGAGGAGAAGAAGAAAAGAGAATAAGAGGAGAAGAAGAAGAGGAGGAGAAGAAGAGGAGAAGTGGAGGAGAAGAAGAGGAAAAGAAGAAGAGAAGAAGAAGAGGAGAAGAAGAAGAGGAGGAGAAGAAGAGGAGGAAGAAGAAGAGGAGGAGAGTAGAGAAGAGGAAGAAGAAGAAAAAGAGAATAAGAGAAGAGAGAAGAAGAAGAAGAGAAGAGATGAGGAGAAAAGAAGAAGAAGAGAAGAGGAGAGAAGAGAAGAAGAGTAGAGAAGAAGAGAAGGAGAAGGAGAAGAGGAGGAGAAGAAGAGGAAAAGAAGAAGAGGAGAAGAGGAGAAGAAGAAGAGGAGAAGAGGAGAAGAAGAAGAGGAGAAGAGGAGAAGAGGAGAAGAGGAGAAGAGGAGAAGAAGAAGAGGAGAAAGAAGAAGAGAAGAGGAGGAGAAGAAGAAGAGAGGAGAGAAGAGAGGAAGAGAAGAGGAGGAGAAGAAGAAGAGGAGGAGAAGAAGAGGAGAAGAAGGAGAAGAAGGATGAGAGAAGAAGAAGAAGCGAAGAAGAGAAGGAGAAGAGGAGGAGAAGAAGAGGAAGAAGAAGAAGAGAAGAAGAAGCGAAGAAGAGTAGAGAAGAAGAGGAGAGAAGAGAAGAAGAGTAGAGAAGAAGAGGAGGAGAAGGAGAAGAGGAGGAGAAGGAGAAGAGGAGGAGAAGAAGAGGAGAAGAGGAGAAGAGGAGAAGAAGAAGAGGAGAAGAGGAGGAGAAGAAGAGGAGAAGAGGAGAAGAAGAAGCAAAGAAGAGTAGAGAAGAAGAGGAGAAGAGAGAAGAGTAGAGAAGAGGAGGAGAAGAGAAGAGTAGAGAAGAAGAGGAGAGAAGAGAAGAAGAGTAGAGAAGAGGAGAAGAGAAGAGTAGAGAAGAAGAGGAGAAGAGAAGAAGAGAGAGAAGAGGAGAAGAGGAGAAGAGAAGAGGAGAAGAGGAGAAGAGAAGAGGAGAGAATCCTGTCCAGAAGGCTAGTGTCAGTCTGTCTGTGATTGTAAACATACATCAGCCAGTCTTCTGCACAGATGCCCCTCCCATCCCTCATCTGGGGGCATCTCTGGGATGAACACCCAGTCAGCACCGCAGGCCAGAGCAGTCACCAGGGCCAGGTAGCCACAGTGTCTACCCATCACCTCCAGGATGAAGGTCCTCTGGTGACTGAGGAGAACAACAGAGGAAACCTCTTTGTTATAAACCAGGTGCCAAAGGGACAACAGAAACCGTGTGTGACAGCGATGACCTCTCCTCTCCTCACCTCTGTGCGGTCGTGGTGATGGCATCCACCACCTCTATGATGCGGTGGAGGGCGGAGTCTGTCCCGATGGTCATGTCTGTGCCACAGAAGTCATTGTCGATAGAACCCACCATGCCTACTATGTTGAGGTGGGACGACGTCTTGGCCTCGTCATCACTGATCTTACCTGGAGACAGAGAAGTCCCACACTTCTGTCAGTTATATTCAACAGCAATTCCACCAATGTAGCCAGGCTATCTGGTGTATCTGGGATCGCTCAAAATGTTTTATGGTGAAAAGAAATGACAAAGAATGCTGAAACTGCATCAGTGGTTAAGTAAATAAACCCTGTATTGGGTCTTAATAATAAAGAAGCGTTTTGTACTTTCAATGAACTATCCCATTTCAATGAACTATCCCATTTCAATGAACTATCCCATTTCAATGAACTATCCCATCTCAATGAACTATCCAATCTCAATGAACTATCCAATCTCAATGAACTATCCAATCTCAATGAACTATCCAATCTCAACGAACTATCCAATCTCAATGAACTATCCAATCTCAATGAACTATCCCATTTCAATGAACTATCCAATCTCAATTAACTATCCCATTTCAACGAACTATCCCATTTCAATGAACTATCCCATTTCAATGAACTATCCAATCCCTCAACGAACTATCCAATCTCAATGAACTATCCAATCTCAATGAACTATCCCATTTCAATGAACTATCCAATCTCAATTAACTATCCCATTTCAACGAACTATCCCATTTCAATGAACTATCCCATTTCAATGAACTATCCAATCTCAACGAACTATCCAATCTCAATGAACTATCCAATCTCAATGAACCATCCCATTTCAATGAACTATCCAATCTCAATGAACTATCCCATTTCAATGAACTATCCAATCTCAATGAACTATCCCATTTCAATGAACTATCCCATTTCAATGAACTATCCAATCTCAATGAACTATCCCATTTCAATGAACTATCCCATTTCAATGAACTATCCCATTTCAATGAACTATCCCATTTCAATGAACTATCCCATTTCAATGAACTATCCAATCTCAATGAACTATCCAATCTCAATGAACTATCCAATCTCAATGAACTATCCAATCTCAATGAACTATCCAATCTCAATGAACAATGATCCCATTTCAATGAACTATCCAATCTCAATGAACTATCCCATTTCAATGAACTATCCAATCTCAATTAACTATCCCATTTCAACGAACTATCCCATTTCCAATCTCAATGAACTATCCCATTTCAATGAACTATCCAATCTCAACGAACTATCCAATCTCAATGAACTATCCAATCTCAATGAACTATCCCATTTCAATGAACTATCCAATCTCAATTAACTATCCCATTTCAACGAACTATCCCATTTCAATGAACTATCCCATTTCAATGAACTATCCCATTTCAATGAACTATCCAATCTCAATTAACTATCCCATTTCAATGAACTATCCAATCTCAATGAACTATCCAATCTCAATGAACTATCCCATTTCAATGAACTATCCCATTTCAATGAACTATCCCATTTCAATGAACTATCCCATTTCAATGAACTATCCCATTTCAATGAACTATCCAATCTCAATGAACTATCCAATTTCAATTAACTATCCAATTTAAATGAAGTGTTTCCATGTGGACATAGATTTTTTTTGTGACCCTTCCCAGTTCTTAGGTGTTTTCCATAGTCCCCGTGGGGTTTGTCAGCCTTACCGGCTTTGACCAGGTCGACCAGCAGAGTGGACCACTCCGTCCTGAACTGGTTAGCTCCGGTTAGACTACCGTCACCCCCGATCACACACAGGTTGGTGATACCCAGCTTGACCAAGTTCAGGGCAGCCTTCATGCGGCCCTCCCTGGCTCTGAAGTCCATGCAGCGGGCACTGCCGATGACCGTGCCACCCTGGTAGAGAGAGACTCATTGAATCAGAAGAAAGACAAAGTCCCTCAGACCGGTGCAATACTGTAGAATACTATAGTAAATACTAAAGTATTATATGTAAAAACACTACACTTTTTAAACTATAGTAAATACTACAGTATTTAATTTGTATATACCCTGCAAATCCCCCCCCCCCAATATAGCAATCTGTGTCACCCATAACTGAGAAACCTAAATGGCAAGTATAGACCATATTTTGTGTTCCTACAGGTTATAGAAAAGAGCAGAAGCCCTGAACTATCTGTTCAGAACCCAGTCCTGCCTGCCTGCCTGCCTGCCTGCCCGCCTGCCCGCCCGCCCGCCTGGCCAGGTCCCGACTCAATCCAAATACTCTGTGGGCGCAGAGGTCAGTTTGTGTTACTGGAGCCGACCGCTGTTCTCTCTTAGTTCTCTCATCGTCATCATCATCATCATCTATGAACACTCTTGGTTGTGAGTCTGTATCTGTCTCTAATATTCAAATAAAGCAGAACTCTTGGTTTCTTGTCATTCATTTATTCATACCCTCTCTAGACAGTGAGTTTATGACAGTTGTGTCCTGACTCCTGTATTGGCATCAGTGGTTGTGAGTCTGATAACAGGACTCACCAGTTGCAGCATCATGGACACACTCTCCCAGGTGGCCAGTTTGATGTTGTCTCCTCCGTCCACCAGACCCTGGTAACCCTGGAGACACACATCATCAACACAAATACAAACTATTATCTTCAACGGGGTTTCACCCACACACGAGGAACACTGCCTTCTGAAATGGGAGACAACAGCATGCTACTACAGCGACACAACTTTGCTCTCAATGTGGTTTGTGATAGAATCTATTTCTTGACGGTGAATTTCTTAAACCTTCAGTCAGATCAGGAATGAATTAATAGTAGAAGACACTATAGTATGGGTGATCAGCAATGATAGACAAACACATTATCAAGTGTATAAACTTGAATCACAGAACTGTGATTGTGATTGTATTATATTCTACTGCATGTCTTTACCTCATGAACAAAGTAGACTTTGGCTCCAGTGTAGAGACCAACTCTGACTGTGGCCCTCACAGCCGCATTCATACCTGAGAGACACAGACAGACAAACATGGGGTTTTCAGGACTGCCTGAAGGCTCATATAAGTATATAACAAGTTATAAAGCCTTACACATTTCAGTAAAGTGTTGCCCTGAGGGTCAATGCTCTGCACAAAAAAAATAATAGCTTGTCAAAGTTTACAGTGACGCACACGCACGCACGCACACACACACACACACACACACACACACACACACACACACACACAGCACACACACACACACACACACACACACACACACACACACACACACACACACACACACACACACACACAGCTCACAATGGCAGTAAGGTAGTTATGACGTAAAACAACCCGTTTCACCAATGCTAACATTTAATACTAAATCAAGTTTACGTTTGGATTCAGGGTTGTCATCTGTTGTGACGTGACTATCATTAATCTGATTTTATAAATTAACTACGTTTAATTGTTACTTGATTAATTGAATCACGTAACAATTATCTCATTAGGAATGTCACGTGCTGACCTTAGTTATCTTTGTTGTCTTTATTATTTTGGTTAGGTCAGGGTGTGACGAGGGTGGTATGTGTGTTTTCGTCTTGTCTAGGGTTTTTTGTATATCTATGGGGTTTTGGTATTGTCTAGGTAAATGTAGGTCTATGGGGGCCTGAATTGGTTCCCAATCAGAGACAGCTGTTTATCATTGTCTCTGATTGGGGATCCTATTTAGGTTGCCATTTTCAATTTTGGTTTTGTGGGTTATTGTCTATGTGTTGCCTGTCAGCACTCGTGTTATATTGCGTCACGGTCGTTTGGTTTCTTTGTTCGTTTGTTTAGTGTTTTTCCTTCAGTAAAAGGAAGAATGTATGCTTATCACGCTGTGCCTTGGTCTCATCAAGGAATTTGGGGCACCACGGGAAAAGTTGTTTAACGAGTTACTATTTCCCGACTTAAACTCTAAAGATATGCAGATATCTCTTACATAAATAACAGTCAATAATGAATGATTACCTCATCAGTCTCATTCTGAACGTCGCATAATCTTTGGATCCGAGAGAACCCTAGCCCTTCTGAATATTCAGTACTGCACAAATTGATTTAATAATGTATTCATTAACTAACTAAATAATGACACAGAATAGACATACACACTTACATGAGATACATGTCCCTAGTGGACTGACAAGGTATGACGGGGCCTCCCGGGTGGTGCAGTGGTCTAAGGCACTGCATCGTAGTGCTCGCTGTGCCACCAGAGACCCTGGATTCGAGCCCAGGCTCTGTCACAGCCGGCCGCGACCGGGAGGCCCATGGGGCGGCTCACAATTGGCCCAGCGTCGTCCGGGTTAGGGAGGGTTTGACTGACCAGGTCGCCAGTTGTACGGCGTTTCCTCCAAAACATTGGTGCGCCTGGCTTCCGGGTTGGATGTGCATTGTGTCAAGAAGCAATGCGGCTTGGTTGGGTTGTGTTTCGGAGGACGCTTGACTCTCGACCTTCGCCGCTCCTGAGTACGTATGGGAGTTGCAGTGATGAGACAAGACTATAACTACTACCAATTGGATACCACGAAATTGAGGAGAAAAAAGGGGGTAAAAAAAAGACAAGGTATGACGGCTTATAACACATATGGAGAGTGAGGGGTAAGTAAAGAGAGGGAGAGAGAGACAAAGAGAGACAACACATATGGAGAGTGAGGGGTAAGTAAAGAGAGGGAGAGAGAGACAAAGAGAGACAACACATATGGAGAGTGAGGGGTAAGTAAAGAGAGACAACACTTAGCACCCTAACCACCTCTCATTTGTATTAGAAATGCTATATATATTTATGCGTAGCTGTCCTTGATCATTGTTACATCTCTGTTGAACTCGACAACTCCTATGGTGAAGTTGTCGATGTCTGTAAGGCTCTGGTTTGTCCACCAGAGGTCACAATGTCCTTTGTAGAGCTTCTCTGGTAGTGGTGTGTTTGGTTATCTTCTAGTGTTGAGGTTGAGAGCTTCAGAGCTTCTCACCATTTCAACATGTTGACAAACGTCTCATGTCTTTTGGTATCAATGGTTGATTATTCAGGGTTCAGCTGCCAATCACTTTACACACCAGTAGTATCCTGGCAATATACAGGTCTCACCATTTTAGCCACTGTGTAGCCACTGCTCCATGCTGTCTGGTATTGTAGTTTTAACCATTTGAAACATTCAGCTCGCGCTGTACGTCGGCTGTCTGTGGTGTTGAAAACATTTTGTAACGTTCAGCTCACGCTGTCTGTCAGGCTGGTCTGTAGAGTTTAAACCATTTCGTAACATTCAGCTCACGCTGTCTGTCAGGCTGGTCTTTAGAGTTTAAACCATTTTGTAACGTTCAGCTCACGCTGTCTGTCAGACTGGTCTGTAGAGTTTAAACCATTTCGTAACATTCAGCTCACGCTGTCTGTCAGACTGGTCTGTAGAGTTTCAACCATTTTGTAATGTTCAGCTCGCGTTGTCCGTCAGGCTGGTCTGTAGAGTTGGTCTGGTCTGATATGTTCATTCTGTCATTTTAAGCACTCTGGTCGGAAAGGCGGTTCCATGACGCTGACACGCTCTTCTGACTTCATTAGGGTAGGCGGTTACTGACTGGGCACAAGTTTATATGAAAAACAATTATCTCATTTAGAAGGCCAAAATTACATTGCTATCTTCACAAAAGTATTTTCATATGTAATCATATATTTTATACAACATTTAGATGTAAACTTGACAGATAGAATGTGTTTCCTTCCTAACTTACAGTTACTGTGTTATACCATCATTAATGACATCACAAAATAGTAAACAATGTGACAGAATTATTCTTTAGACCACCCCGGACCATTCTTAACATTCCTATCTTATGAATATTGTTCACTCTCTTGGAAAAAAGGTTTTGGTGGCAAAAGTCTCTCTGTAACAAAGAGCGTTTCAGTCTTCCAATACTGCAGGGAAAGGAAGAGAAAGTTCTCTCTAAATTTACGACCCAGTGGTAAGGTGTCAAGACTGGCACAGCCCCCCCCCCCCCCCCCCCGGCTATCTTCAAACATTTGCCTAGCTGATGGGTCCTTTGATCCACTGTCAGGAGAGTCATGCCACATGGTTAAACACATTAAAATGACTTTTATAGCTCCAGAGTGACTTGATACCCTAATGTCAATGCTTTATACACATACATTTCATGTGTTATCAAGCATGGACATATGGGTATCAAGTCCCTTGACATTTGTGTTTTGGGTTCAGAGTGTTTTGGCTACAACATTCAAAATGGCTCCTGCACATATTTTCAGAGTGAGAATAGAGAGGGTGTCATGTCTGTAAACAGATCTATCTGACTCTACTCTATATTCCCTCCATGCTCAGAACACTGTAAAGGCCACGGTGTGTGTGTGTGTGTGCACCCTTGCGTCTATGTGTGTTGTGGTTGCTCCATACACAAGCATGGACAGGATGGTCTCTAGTTTCAACAGAGCAGCTGTGGAAGAAAGCCTCCATAACATGACATTCCACAAAAAGGTCAGAGGGTCTAAAATTAGACCCACATTTTTTGGGGGGACATAGGATCACAAGGGGGAGACGGAGGGGAAGACAGAGGAGGAACAGGCGGGAGATAACAGTGACTCAAAGGAAAAGGTTAGGGGGCACATTTGGAATCCTGGAATTGGAATCATCTAGCAATGATACAAGTCAGCAATATTAACATCAGTCATCATACTATAGACAAACTGTAATGTATACCACGTCATGGCTGTTCAGGGACCAAGAGAAAGAAGAGAGTGACGTAGGATATTACCAGGATATCTATTCACTGTTGTGTAAAGAGTAATTAGACATATTATTCTGCAACTCTGCTAGGGGAAGATGCAGTCTACTATATAATAATCTCTTGTGGACATAGAGCATCTGAACAAATCACAGTTAACTGAGATCAAGTGTATAAAAATCTTTGTTTACATGCTAGCTGATGACTGGGCGTGAAATCATGGCCAAGAAGTGCAGTTATTTGTATGGGATGTCAGCCTACACGTCCCAAAGTCCCATGGCTCTAAGAGTACAGGATAGCTATCATACTATAGGGAAGGTAAAAGCCAAAGACATCCGTCTGCAACTGACACCTGGCTCCTGGGACTGAGCGACCAAGAACACAAGCCCCTCCAGCATCTGACTGGCATAGCTGATCTCAGTTGCCCTTTCAGTTTTTGTCTGCCTTACGCATGCTTTGGAAGCCCTTCAGACAGAATAACTCCAGCCCTAACTCTTAGTTCAACTCAGGGTGTTTAGTTCAACTCAGGGTGTTGAGTTTGATATAAACTCCTTTGACACTGTGTCAGTTCAACTGAGAGAGCTGGAGGTCAGTCAAAATCAGAGAATAATGCTAGTGTAGGCTGGGAACTAAATGATGTGCTCTGTCACCTCCAGCCGCATGGGAAATGGCCCAAGACAATGCCTTTAGGACCAGTCAGCCCTTACCCCGTCAAGAGGCCCAAATGTAGGCCTATGTCTCTCTCTCTACAGTATCCAGAGGATGACTGTTGGAATATGCATGAGTAACCACATTTCCATCCACAGTTTTTATGCATGTACAGTCATAACTAATACAACAGCATAAAAAATAACAACATCCGTGATGGAAACAGGACATTTCGGTAGAATTTTATAAATGCCGACAGATAATTTGTTCGTTGGACACGATGGGATCTTTTTGTGTCTGTTAAATTCATTATTTGAGAAATGGAGGTGAAAAAGACTTTAACACTCAAATATTGATATAATTACCATCATATTGAAGTAAACTTGGAGTCAAGAGATGATATTTTGTGTGTTCCTCCCACTACGACTCAGTTTATTAGTCTACAGATTAAATTAATTGTGATGAACTTCACAGGGTGGTGAAAGTGCACGTGATGAACTTCACAGGGTGGTGAAAGTGCACGTGATGAACTTCACAGGGTGGTGAAAGTGCACGTGATGAACTTCACAGGGTGGTGAAAGTGCACGTGATGAACTTCACAGGGTGGTGAAAGTGCACGTGATGAACTTCACAGGGTGGTGAAAGTGCGCATGATGAGCTTGATGGTCCTTTCCAATAAATACATAATATTCTGGTGTCATGATGATAGATGCTTGGCTGCCGTTTGACAAATACAAATAATATCCCCTACCCCTAATAATGTCATAACGTAGGTAGCCTACCCGCACTGTCTCTGCCAGCTGTTGGCTAGAGTGCACAGTGATCACATTTGCTTGATAACGCAATAGTTTTTGTGACAAAATCATTAGCACAGTTGAAAATGCAAAAGAAAACTCATTTAACTTGTGTTTTTTATTTGGTTACATGGGAATTTAACCGCAAAAGTTATTTAATTAACAGCAAAATGTTTTGTACACTGAGTATACAAAACATTATGAACACCTGCTCTTTCCATGACATAGACTGACCAGGTGAATCCAAGTGAAACGTATGATGTATTGATGGCATTAGTTAAATCCACTTCAATCATTGTAAATGAAGGGGAGGAGACAGGTTAAATAAGGATTTTTAAGCCTTGAGACAATTGAGACATTTAAAAAATATATATATATTCAACTTTTATTTAACTAGGCAAGTCAGATAAGAACAAATTCTTATTTACAATGACGGCCTACACCGGCCAAACCCGGACGACGCTGGGCCAATTGTGCACCGCCCTATGAGACTCCCAGATGCAGCCTGGATTCGGTCCAGGGTGTTTATAGTGACGCCTCTAGCACTGAGATGCAGTGCCTTAGACCGCTGCGCCACTCAGGAGACATGGATTGTGTATGTGTGCCAAGACAAAATATTTAAGTGCCTTTGAACGGGGTAGGGTAGTACGTGCCAGGTGCACTGGTTTGTGTCAACAACTGCAACACTGCTGGGTTTTTCATGCTCAACAGTATCCCGTGTGTATCAAGAATGGTCCACCACCCAAAGGACAGCCAACTTGACACAACTGTGGGAAACATTGGAGTCAACATGGGCCAGCATCCCTGTGGAACGCTTTTGACACCTTGTAGAGTCCATGCCCCGACGAATTGAGACTGTTCAGAGGGGAAAAGGGGGTGCAACTCAATATTAGGAAGGTGTCCCTAATGTTTTGTACACTCAGGTGCTGGGCTAGTAACGTTGACATAATAACAGGTGCTGGGTTCATAAAGTTGACATAATAACAGGTGCTGGGCTAGTAACGTTGACATAATAACAGGTGCTGGGTTAGTAACGTTGACATAATAACAGGTGCTGGGTTCATAAAGTTGACATAATAACAGGTGCTGGGCTAGTAACGTTGACATAATAACAGGTGCTGGGTTCATAAAGTTGACATAATAACAGGTGCTGGGTTAGTAAAGTTGACATAATAACAGGTGCCGGGTTAGTAAAGTTGACATAATAACAGGTGCTGGGTTCATAAAGTTGACATAATAACAGGTGCAGTAAAGTTGACATAATAACAGGTGCTAGTAAAGGTGCGTTGACATAATAACAGGTGCTGGGTTAGTAAAGTTGACATAATAACAGGTGCCGGGTTAGTAAAGTTGACATAATAACAGGTGCTGGGTTAGTAAAGTTGACATACTAACAGGTGCTGGGTTAGTAAAGTTGACATAATAACAGGTGCTGGGTTAGTAAAGTTGACATAATAACAGGTGCTGGGTTAGTAAAGTTGACATAATAACAGGTGCTGGGGTAGTAGTAAAGTTGACATAATAACAGGTGCTGGGTTAGTAACGTTGACATAATAACAGGTGCTGGGTTAGTAAAGTTGAGGTGCAGTTACGTTGACATAATAACAGGTGCTGGGTTAGTAAAGTTGACATAATAACAGGTGCTGGGTTAGTAAAGTTGACATAATAACAGGTGCTGGGTTAGTAACGTTGACATAATAACAGGTGCTGGGTTAGTAAAGTTGACATAATAACAGGTGCTGGGTTAGTAAAGTTGACATAATAACAGGTGCTGGGTTAGTAAAGTTGACATAATAACAGGTGCTGGGTTAGTAAAGTTGACATACTAACAGGTGCTGGGTTAGTAAAGTTGACATAATAAAGAACAGACTGTATATGCTCCCAATCACCATCTAATACTTCTAATACTGAAGCACACGTACACACACACACACACAAATGTGTACAGACGCATGCAGTCACACACACACACAAACAAACCCACACTGTCTCTCTGATGACACACACACATACACTTCTTACCTTGGGCATCACCTCCTGAGGTCAGCACGGCAACAGACCGGCCGATACCCATCTTGGTTGGATCCATGCTTGTATGTGACATGGTGTCTACAGGGCTCAACTCCAACCAGGTGGTGGCACTAAGGAAGGAAAGGAGACGGCTATGGCTGATACTCTCCTATGACAGATACCCTGCATCTCAGAGAGAGAATGGTAACGGCACCAGCTTTATAAGACACTGCCCCCTGGTCCCCCCCCCCCTCCCACACACACACACACACAACTCTGGGCTAAATATACAGTACCAGTCAAAAGTTTGGACACACCCACTCATTCCAGGGTTTTTCTTTATTTCTTTTACTATGCTCTACAATGTAGAATAATAATGAAGACATCAAAACTATGAAATAACACATATGGAATCATGTAGTAACCAAAAAAGTGTTAAACAAATCAAAATATATTTTAAATTTGAGATTCTTCAAAGTAGCCACCCTTTGTCTTGATGACAGCTTTGCACACTCTTGGCATTCTCTCAACCAGATTCATGAGGTAGTCACCTGGAATGCATTTCAATTAACAGGTATGCCTTGTTAAAAGTTGATTTCTGGAATTTCTTTCCTTCTTAAAGCATTTGAGCATTTGAAACTACTACTAAAGGACACCAATAAGAAGACTTGCTTGGGCCAAGAAACACAAGCAATTAATATTTGACCAGTGGAAATCTGTCCTTTGTCTGATGAGTTCAAATTTGACATTTTTGGTTCCAACCGCTGTTTTTGTGAGACGCAGAGGTGGTGAATGAATGATCTCCGCATGTGTGGTTCCCACCATGAAGCATGGAGGTGGTGTGATAGTGTGGTGGTGCTTTGCTGGTGACACTGTCAGTGATTTATTTAGAATTCAAGGCACACTTAACCAGCATGGCTACCACAGCATTCTGCAGCGATACGCCAACCCATCTGGTTTGCGCGTAGTGGGACTATAATTTGTTTTTCAACAGGACAATGACCCAACACACCTCCAGGATGTGTAAGGGCTATTTTACCAAGAAGGAGAGTGATGGAGTGCTGCATCAGATGACCTGGTCTCCACAATCACTCGACCTCTAAAAATTAGGGGTTCAACATTGAGGATCTTAGAAGAACCTCAAAGTTCTTTGAAGAAACTTAGGGTTCTTGGCACTGAAAATTCCTCCCAAAAGGTTCTTCCAAGAACCCCATAGGAGGTTGGGTTCATCGAGGAACCTCCTTATTTGGTGGAGGTTCTTGCAGGAACCTAACTGCCCAACATTTGGATTTGAAAGGACAGCAGGTGCAGGCACTTAACTGAAAAAATGTTAAGATCTCCTCAATTTAAGTTAAATTGTAGGACCCCTTTGTATGACCTAAATATATATATACAGTGCCTTGCGAAAGTATTCGGCCCCCTTGAACTTTGCAACCTTTTGCCACATTTCAGGCTTCAAACATAAAGATATAAAACTGTATTTTTTTGTGAAGAATCAACAACAAGTGGGACACAATCATGAAGTGGAACGACATTTATTAGATATTTCAAACTTTTTTAACAAATCAAAAACTGAAAAATTGGGCGTGCAAAATTATTCAGCCCCTTTACTTTCAGTGCAGCAAACTCTCTCCAGAAGTTCAGTGAGGATCTCTGAATGATCCAATGTTGACCTAAATGACTAATGATGATAAATACAATCCACCTGTGTGTAATCAAGTCTCCGTATAAATGCACCTGCACTGTGATAGTCTCAGAGGTCCGTTAAAAGCGCAGAGAGCATCATGAAGAACAAGGAACACACCAGGCAGGTCCGAGATACTGTTGTGAAGAAGTTTAAAGCCGGATTTGGATACAAAAAGATTTCCCAAGCTTTAAACATCCCAAGGAGCACCGTGAAAGCAATAATATTGAAATGGAAGGAGTATCAGACCACTGCAAATCTACCAAGACCTGGCCGTCCCTCTAAACTTTCAGTTCATACAAGGAGAAGACTGATCAGAGATGCAGCCAAGAGGCCCATGATCACTCTGGATGAACTGCAGAGATCTACAGCTGAGGTGGGAGACTCTGTCCATAGGACAACAATCAGTCGTATATTGCACAAATCTGGCCTTTATGGAAGAGTGGCAAGAAGAAAGCCATTTCTTAAAGATATCCATAAAAAGTGTTGTTTAAAGTTTGCCACAAGCCACCTGGGAGACACACCAAACATGTGGAAGAAGGTGCTCTGGTCAGATGAAACCAAAATTGAACTTTTTGGCAACAATGCAAAACATTATGTTTTGCGTAAAAGCAACACAGCTCATCACCCTGAACACACCATCCCCACTGTCAAACATGGTGGTGGCAGCATCATGGTTTGGGCCTGCTTTTCTTCAGCAGGGACAGGGAAGATGGTTAAAATTGATGGGAAGATGGATGGAGCCAAATACAGGACCATTCTGGAAGAAAACCTGATGGAGTCTGCAAAAGACCTGAGACTGGGACGGAGATTTGTCTTCCAACAAGACAATGATCCAAAACATAAAGCAAACTCTACAATGGAATGGTTCAAAAATAAACATATCCAGGTGTTAGAATGGCCAAGTCAAAGTTCAGACCTGAATCCAATCGAGAATCTGTGGAAAGAACTGAAAACTGCTGTTCACAAATGCTCTCCATCCAACCTCACTGAGCTCGAGCTGTTTTGCAAGGAGGAATGGGAAAAAGTTTCAGTCTCTCGATGTGCAAAACTGATAGAGACATACCCCAAGCGACTTACAGCTGTAATCGCAGCAAAAGGTGGCGCGCTACAAAGTATTAACTTAAGGGGGCTGAATAATTTTGCACGCCCAATTTTTCAGTTTTTGATTTGTTAAAAAAGTTTGAAATATCCAATAAATGTCGTTCCCCTTTATGATTGTGTCCCACTTGTTGATTCTTCACAAAAAAAATACAGTTTTATATCTTTATGTTTGAAGCCTGAAATGTGGCAAAAGGTTGCAAAGTTCAAGGGGGCCGAATACTTTCGGCACTGTATGTTTGAAGATTCCATTTGTCTTTTCATATTTGTGCAAATCTTTCTAAAACAGAAAATGGACACAATTCAATGGAAATCAAATCAACAAAGAGGTAAGAATATGTACGCTATAATAATATGTTGAAAGCTACCTGTATTGGGTGCAGATGACTGAACTTCTCACTTTTGTGTCTGTAGGTACACAGACAAGGAGGCATACAAAGGTATGTCAACTTGTATTGGCCATTTCCAATGGGCTTCACTATAATAAAACTCACAAAACATGCATCACATAACAGAAATAATACATGTCAGTAAAGAAAGTTCATATACATTTATTATAAACAAATCTAGACAATCTGATTTGGGCCTCATTTAGTTAGTGTTGAACTGTGTCACTATACACACACACAATGAAAAAATGCAAACATAATACACATTCTAAAAAGTGTCAATGAAAATTTTACTTTCGTATTTTTGAAAGCTGTAAAAAAAATACATTTTATTGCAACATTGATCAAGTTAACAATTCCCAATAGGTTCAGTAGCCTACTCCAAAATCATAGATTTCAATCACTGGTACCCACCAACATTTGATTTCTGGACATCAATTCATTCACTTAGTTTCTGATTCCAATCAAAATGTAGAAATGTCGCATTCTTGGATATTTTGCATACTGTAATACTGTCAGAAATACAAATTATTATTAGCATTATATAGCCAGTGCATGCCAATGTGGTAAAAATGTTTCTAACTTGATACATTATTAAACATGGGTATGTTACGTTTTGGAAAAGTAGCTACTTGGAGCAGTAATAGATATTTTGTAAGTGTGACAGCAAATCTGGCTATAACAGGGTTCGGAAAACAAACATACACACTCCTTAAAGACGTAGCTTAACAATCCATTATGGGTCTCTTCTTATCAGTAAACTAGACCAGACTAAACAAATAAAACAGTGATGAGTCATCATCTCTCCAGGAGAGGAGAGGAGTAGGAAGTAGATGAGGGGTCCAAGATAATTGGCCGAAAAAACTGAAGGGGAGGAATGAACGGGAATAACAGGAAAAGAGTATTAAATACTTTCAACTATCACAACATGATCAATGATGCTCTTCTGATTAATCCACAATGAACATGAATCCGAGTCTATAGGTTGGATAGTCTCACAATGTTATCCTACCAAGTCTTGTTTATCAAATTGGCTGCTGGAGGAATCCTGGAACCCGAGGCTATAGATAAATGCCTATAGGACTAATACAGCACCCTGAAATGGTTCAAGACGAGATGCTGGACTGTTCTGGAGTGGCCAGCGAAGAGTACAGATCCCAATCACATCCATAACCTACAGTGAGAGCTGAAAACAGCAGTTGGTGGAGGGCACCCCTCACACATTGAATAATTAGTGGTTTGCTGCTGATGAGGGGCCAAATTGCCAGTAGAAAGGTGCAGTAAGCTCATTGATGGCTACAAGAAGAGTTTATCTGCCGATATTTCTGTCTATGCCATGTCCTAATTTTCTAAATAAAAATGGTAAACTTTAGTTTACAAAAAGAAAATTGTTCTGCAATGTTGAAAATCCAATAACTAAGTGTGGGGACAAAACGCTTTTTGAATTTTAACTTATTTTAGAAGAAATATGGAATGACTTCAGAAAAGTGCAAGGATGACAATATATTTGGCCGCAACTGTATGTAAACTAAAGGATGATACCCAACTCACAGTGTAGTCCTGGAGATGCAGGGCTGCTGCTACAGGGTTTCCACAGCGGGTCTGCAGGGGCCAGGATGACGAGGGAGGTAGGGCTGGGGAGGAGGTGTAGGTGGCCACCTCCTCATCCAGACGTAGCTCCTTCAGAGGGGGGAGGCGCTTGCGGAGCAAGGCTGTAGCAGAACTCAGAGCACCGCTTTTTGGGAACATAATACTACCTGCAACAATACACGGTTATCGATCAATTAAACAGATTCATTTATAAAGCCCTTTCTGCAACAATACACGGTTATCGATCAATTAAACAGATTCATTTATAAAGCCCTTTCTGCAACATCAGTTGTCGAAAACTGCTTTACAGTAACCCAGACTAGACTCCAAAGAGCAAGTAGAAGCACAATCAGCTAGTACATACACTGACTGAGTCCTACCTCTGGGCTGGCGCAGGGGGACAAAAGCTGAGAGGTTGGTCAACCTGGTCAGATCTGTGGCTGCAGCTGTGACTTCCGGGATCTCTGGTGCAGAGGCTCTGTCTAACTTTGGATGCAGAGGGAGGAGGTGCATCACCTCCTGTCCTCCTGCAGCACAATGCTCCATGGGCCCACCTCGCTCCAGAAATCCGGCCACAGGGCTCTCCTGTTCATGTGCTGGAGCTGGTCTGTGCAGCTTCTTGCCAGTTGAGAAGAAAATGACTGATTCTCTGTGTGCGGCTTGGAAGAAAGTCTGGAGTCGTCCTCCTGTGTTACTTTGCTTCTCCTCCTTCGCCAGCTGTTGGTCTGCTCGTGTCTCAGCAGGGTCTTGATCCAACACCACACAGTCTGTCTGTTCTTCCTCCTCAGTCTCCTTAAACAATGTCTGGACAACCTTCTGCCACACATAGACATGTTAGTCATTTATCAGACACCTAATCAGAGCGACTTACAAACAATGCATTCAACTAAAGTATGTAAATCCATCAATCGTGGCAAGTAAATGCCACCTGTTAGCCCCCCCCCCCCCCCTTTGCATGTCTCCAGATCTCCGCTGTGGCCCTGGAGGCCCCAGAGTCTGGGAGAGCCTGCGTAGGGGGTCCAATGGGCAGACAGGAGCCTCCTCTGAAAGAAGATGGCTCAGTGAGTTAGAGCATCCATGGTGCTGGCAATAGCAGGGATGTGAATTTAAGTATGCTCCCTCTAATTCTCTCCCTCCCGGAGGATCTGAGCCTCAGGACTACCTGGCCTGATGACTCCTGACTGTCCCCAGTTTTTTTTTTTTTTTGCACGCCCAATTTTTCAGTTTTTGATTTGTTAAAAAAGTTTGAAATATCCAATAAATGTCGTTCCACTTCATGATTGTGTCCCACTTGTTGTTGATTCTTCACAAAAAAATACAGTTTTATATCTTTATGTTTGAAGCCTGAAATGTGGCAAAAGGTCGCAAAGTTCAAGGGGGCCGAATACTTTCGCAAGGCACTGTAAGTATTCAGACCATTTGCTATGAGACTGTTTCCATTGATTATCCTTGAGATGTTTCTGAAACTTGATTGAAGTCCACCTGTGGTAAATTCAATTGATTGGACATGATTTGGAGAGGCATATACCTGTCTATATAAGGTCCCACAGTTGACAGCGCATGTCAGAGCAACAACCAAGTCATGAGGTCGAAGGACTTGTCCGTAGAGATCTGAGACAGGATTGTGTCAAGGCGCAGATCTGGGGAAGGGTACCAAAAAATGTCTGCAGCATTGAAGGTCCCCAAGAACACAGTGGCCTTCATCATTCTTAAAGGGAAGAAGTTTGGAACCACCAAGACTCTTCCTAGAGCTGGCCGCCTGGCCAAACTGAGCAATCGGGGGAAAGGGCCTTGGTCAGGGAAGTGACCAAGATCCCGATGGTTACTCTGACAGCGCTCCAGAGTTCCTCCGTGGAGATGGGAGAACCTTCCAGAAGGACAAACATCTCTGCAGCGCTCCACCAATTAGGACTTTATGGTAGAGTGGCCAGACAAAAGACACTCATCAGTAAAAAGGCACATGACAGCCCACTTAAAGTTTACCAAAAGGCACCTAAAGGACTTTCAAATCATGAGAAACAAGATTCTCTGGTCTGATGAAACCAAGATTTAACTATTTGGCCCGAATGCCAAGCGTCACATCTGGAGGAAACCTGGCACCATCCCTACGGTGAAGCATGGTGGTGGCAGCATCATGCTGTGATGTTTTTCAGCGGTCCCCAGACCTGTTCACCAGATGTGCTACCTTGGTCTAAAACAGCAGTTCGGGGACCTCTCTTGATCTCTCTACAGAACCTGCTGTCTTGACCTCTGAATGCTCCGCTATGAAAAACCAACTGACATTTACTCCTGAGGAGCTGACCGGTTGCACCCTCTTCAACCACTGTGATTATTATTTGATCCTGCTGGTCATCCATGAACGTTTGAACATCTTGAAGAACAATCTAGCCTCCACCCGGCCACCCCTCATAGCCTAGTTCCTCTGTGCTCCAGCCTTTCTATGGTGTTTTTCCAAGCCACCGCGCTTCTACATCTGCAATGCCTGCTATTTGGAGTTTTAGGCTGGGTTTCTGAATAAGCACTTTGTGACATCTGTTGATGTATTTATAAAGCCCGTTTTACATTTGATTGATTGGGCAACAAATACTGAATGTTATCACTTTAGTGTTCACAGTTTAACCATGGACATAAGAGTCAGGGGTGTACTGTAACATACTGACCATGGACATGGGCTTATGCCTTGTGTCAGGGACCCGCTGGGGTGTCCACTTTAAGGCTGGGGTCAGGCTGATTGATGTCACTGAGGAGAGGGACAGATAGACATAAGGCAGACCAAAGAGGAGAGGGACAAACAGGAGAATATCTGGTTGAGATGTGGCAATAGAAAAGGAGGCATATGACCAACGTACCCATAGGTTCTCCAGGAGCTTCAGTGTGCCACTTTGTGATGGGTACTCGCTGTGCCTGGAAAGGTAAAGTACCACAGTGAATCTTGTGTTACTCACCCGTAGAGGGTGGCTGCTTGTTTCATACAGCACTAAAGGTGACATAACAAGTAGGCACATGAGAAAGTAGGATGGTAATCATTTTTACAAGGTGTAATATGAAGAAAAATGCTCTGGTATATTTCCTGGTTTCTAAAATTCTAATAGTTTGCCTAAATTTCAGTTTGTGACAAAACAAGCTGTTCTTTTGTAAAAAAAAAATTTTTTAAAAACATTGTACCATCTAAACCGCTGTGAAATATATTTTCCATAAGCATTTTCAGCTGTCAGGGTTCATGCACTCACTCATAGATGGAATTTCATGACTTCTCAATTACTTTACCAAATGTCCATGACCAACAATGAAACCTTTATGTACAGTATGTATAAAGTAAGAATAATGTGGTACCAACACTGGGAGGCTGCTCTCATGAACCAGCTCCCGTCTTTCAGCAAGGCACTTAAAAATCCCACAAAGTAGAATACCTGTTAGGCAACTGTATATAACACGTGGTCAACCCTCAGGTCTGGAAAGCTATTGGGTGTGCAGGCTTTTGATCAAGCCCTGCTCAAACAGGTCAGAGACAGTTTATCAAGAGCGGTTGAGCAGCTCATTTCTAAAATATGGTTTGTTAGAGAGGTACTGGAGCATGGTTGACCACCCTCGATGTAAAACATTGCAACATTACAACCAAATACGCTTCGCCTTTAAATAATTCACTCATTTAATATATTAAAATATCAAATGACTATGGAAGGCTGCAAATATTCTAATTCAATTGAAGCAATCCCTCACATTTTCTTCAGTCATATTTAGCTAAACTATCTCAGAAGTGTTTACTTTGCTGGCCGACTGGAATATATTGAGTTACAATGCCCCATATATTGGATGCCCAAACCACCTGGAAGTCTCTAAAAAAAACACGTTTTGAATCAACATAATCAAAAAAAAACAGGCTACATCTATAATCTCGTTTGACGATTCACAAATTATTATTTAGATTCACATGATTCGATTCAACGCGATTGAAGGGTTAACTCTAACATACATTTGATTTCCCTGACTTCATGGATTTGATAATTTTCCAAAACTTTTCCAGGCCTTGAAAACACCATTATAAAAATTCCATTACTTTTCCAGGACCATTCAAAACCCTGTTGTTTGAAGCTGATGTACAAAACCAAAAGACGCAAAAACTAAATGTATAATGTTGTTTTCGCCCTGGTGGGAGCAGCTTTATATGTGTTTTTGTTATTAATAAATCAAATCGATCAAACGGTGACTGACAGTGTAGACGGAGGTGCCCCTGCCAGATGGACAGACAGAGGTGCGCTGGGGTGTGGCTTCCAGGGGTCTCCCAGCCTTCACCTCTTCTTTCTGCAGGATGCTGCCGAGGGCTGCAGCATCTGGGAAGAACTGAACACGCCGTACTGGACCTGGAACACATACAAGGTTACAGACTTAATAGTTTGACAGTGTTTTTTATTTTTTGCTGTTAGAAGCTATAAAAGCTTTTTTAAAAATTCATATTTTTTGCATTATGATTAATGAAGCAGTACTAATCTATTGCTTGGATTTCTAAGCTTTGTTTCTTAAATTTATTTTATTTAAAACTTGCCCAAAGAAAGGATGTGTCCACTAGTACTACCACTGACCTGCAGAGGCTGCTGACTTCTTGTGACTCTTCATGACAGACACTCTTTGGGGCTGGAGAGAGTAGCTGACCCCTTCATCCTGCAGGATGCTGTTGAGGGATGAAGGCTCAGGGGAGAACTGAACAGACCTTACGGGACCTATAAACAATACATGCACATATAAGGTTACAGACTTGCTAGCCTCTCCCAGCTTCCATAGATTGAGCCGGACTAGGGGTTTGAATAGGCTGGCTAATCAAACAGGTGCTACATATAACATTTCCACCCTCTAATAGCCCTAAACGTTTACACTATATCAGTAGCACAGACCATTTATTTGCAGCATTAGGAAAGTTACATAAAATCCATCTGGGATGTGTTCAGTAGTACTACCACGGACCTGCAGAAGCTGCTGTCGTCTGGTGACTCTTCATGACAGATGCCCTCTCCAGCTCCAGAGGGGAGCCGACCCCTTCAGTTTGCAGGATGTTGCCCAGGGCCGGAGACAACTTCACATTCCTGACAGGACCTAATTCAACACAAGAACATAAAGTATACTAAACAGCAAATTGTATTTTTTTATAAGATGCTACAGTACATTAAACATGTCCACCTGTAAAAATGTACATAAAATGAAGGAATGCAAATTCACAAGAGGAAAAATAAAAAATAAATAAATACACTGACCAGCAGAGGGCACTGTCCTCAGACCATTCTTCATGATGGACACTCTCTGGGGCTGCAAATAAAATAATACCTCTAGTTAGTTAATAGGCAAACTGATGGACACAAACTCAGACAGTTCATCAGTACCAATTGTACAGGCAACCTCAAACATTGCTATGGCATTAATACAGAGGGTAGTGCGAACGGCCTAGTACATCACTTCCTGTCATCCATGACCTCTATACCAAGTGGTGTCAGAGGAAGGCCCTGAATATTGTCAAAGACTTCAGCCACCCTAGTCAGACTCTTCTCTCTGCTACCACACGGCAAGCGGTACCAGAGCGCCAAGTCTAGGTCCAAGAGGTTTCTAAACAGCTTCTACCCCCAAGCCATAAGACTCCTGAACATCTAGTCAAATGGCTACCCAGACTATTCACATTGCCCCCCTCCCCTCTCCACACCACTCTCTGTCATCTATGCATAGTCACTTTAACTCTACCTACATACTGGCTAAATAACCAGCACCCCCCTGTATATATTGTTATTGTTTACTTATATCTCATATTCTTATCTGTATTTTTGAAACTGCACTGTCAGTTAGGGGCTCGTAAGTAAGCATTTCACTGTAAGGTCAAGACAACCTGTTGTATTCGATGCATGTGATTAATGCAATTTGATTTGATTTGAAAACAAACAAATACCAACGCACTACAACCGACCCAAAATCCCTGTACCTCATTCCACAAGACAACTCACCATGTTGTTATAGGCTTGTGTAGAGGGACGGCTGGACATAAAAACCCTGGCTGCACCGATTCCCTCATTCTGGAGGATACTACATAGGGCAGAGGGGTCAGAGTGGAAGGCAGCCTCCACACTCCCTGGAACACACACAGTACAATGGAGCACATCTTCAATTTCAAAAAGACAAATGTGTGAAATGAAGCGATTGGGGAGAGAGACTATAGTAGGCTACTATGCCTAATATTACCAGAGAAAGAAGCGGAGGATGTTTGAGTCCTTTACTGGTACCCCACCATTGGTAATAAAAATCCCTTCTCACCAGTGCTACTACTTGGTAACTGCCCAGGCATGGAAGGATCTTTCAGGCTGAGCATGTCAAAATGGCCACCACAGGCTTCCGTACTGAGGGCAGTGGGCTGGGCTGAGGCAGTGGAGGCACTACTAAATGAGAAAGCACTGGACGAAAGACCTGAGCCGAGAGCAAATGAACTGGGAGGTCTGGAAAGTTGTCCCAATCCAGGTACGTGCAATAGAGTTTCTGAAGAAGACTGTTTGGGATGTTGAGACAAAGACATGGAGGTGGCAGCACTGGGAGCCTGGGTCTGATGAGGCTTCCCCGACTCTCTATTTTGCTGTGACAAGATCCCGCCAGGCCCTGAGCCTGCTTTTCTAGCTGCCAAGTGTAGTGCAATTGTTGGGAGTTGAGAAGCAAGCTCTATTGTTGACTTTGATTGGGCCTTGTTATGAGTTGCTGGGATGCTACTGGGCAGTTGGGCAGTGGTTGTTGTGGGTCTTGTTTTTAGTTGAGCAGCAAGCGCTATTGTTGACTTTGATTGGGCCTTGTTATGAGTTGCTGGGATGCTACTGGGCAGTTGGGTAGTGGTTGTTGTGGGTCTTGTTTTTAGTTGAGCAGCAGTGCTAAAAGTACTTTTAGGTTGGGTTGGTTGAGCACCAGCCCTTGCAGTAGCAGCCAGCGGTCCCCTCTGGTTCTGTACCCCCTTTCGGTTGGCCTTGAGATTAGAGAAGTTGAAAGGCACAGGCTTGGTGCTTGGTTTCATCCTCTTGGCTTTACCCTAAAGGAAAACAAAGACACACATAAACTAATTATTATTTAGCACTGACAAGTAGTGCTTTGGAGACGCATATTCAGGGCAGGTTTCCCAGACCGAGATTAATCCTAACCCTGGACTAAGAAGCACTGTTTAATAGCCAGTGAGTCTGCTTTTTAGTACAGGAATGGGCTTAATATGGGTCCTGGAAACCAGCCCTTAGTGATGCAGGTGATTGAAGAAAAGATGCTCCTTACCGCTAGAGAGTTGTCCTCCCATCTCTTGTGTGACCGCGTGAAGTCAGAGGGAGTCTTAAGGGGCAGGGACTTGGCCAGCACTGGGAGCCTGCTGATGCCCAGCGGTCTTATCGTGAGTTTAGGACCGTTGTCTGAGGCTGCTGCTGGGTCCTTGTTCTCAGGCCCCAGTTTGGAAGGATGGCCATGGGGTACAGAGGGGTGTTTGGAAGGATGGGGTACAGAGAGGTGTTTGGAAGGACGGGGTACAGAGAGGTGTTTAGAGCCTGGCTTTGTGTCTGCTGTCATTCTGTTGAGACTGGAGGGGGACAGTCAATGTAGAGAGTGTAGACATATGTTTCAGGCAGTGTATCCACAGTGTTGTTTTTAAATTCAGGTTCAGCTATAGACAGCGGCCATGAATCATTAGCGAGATGCAACCACCAAAATAAAGCTAGTTGTGTTCATACTCTGCAGGCCTACCTTGAATGGTCGTTCAGGACTGTGTTCTGACATTGCTGACGCAGTACCGGAGAGGAATCCATGTTGGCTCAGTCAGGGGTTCAACAATGTTCTGTAAATAACAAACCTGAACCAAATGTTTGTAAACATAATTCAGCATGCTGGCTAACACAGTTGGCAAGAGCACATAGATAGCTACGCCTTTTAGGGACAACAACAACAACATTGACGCAGTGCTCAATTGCTTTGCTGTAGTTGGTTAACTTCATTTCACTTGAATACATCAAAGAACACATTGCAATCTTCTAGCTAATTCCTTAAAAAACACCACAAAACGTTGAACAATTTAACCGGTACTGCTAGCTTGCTAACGTTACTTGATTCATGATAGGACAATATATCAAATCTTACTTTACTCACATGCAAACTTCAAAATAGTTAAATGTTTGCTTGCTTCCAAAAATGTATTCTGTAAATTTCGAAGAAAATATTAAGAATATCCCAGACTTTTCGCCCCCAAACAAACCTCAAAACGTCCTGGACATGCGTCAGTTTGTACAAAGCACCTATTTTCATTGGTTAAACAACAAACACCAAAATCCAATCGCTGTGAATGTTTATTCTGCGGCCATATTTCCTTTGACCAATCAACAACAAGCGTGTAAAAACAACTACATGGAAACGACGCATGAATCTTCACCAGGTGATCTATTGCAGAACCGTTCCATAGGCACAAAAAGCTTATTTTTCTCAATTTTTGTGTTTACATCCCTGTTAATGAGCATTTCTCCTTAGCCAAGATAATATATCAAGCTGACAGGTGTGGTATATCAATAAGCTGATTAAACATCATGATCATTACACAGGTGCACCTTGTGCTGGGGACAATAAAAGGCCACTCTAAAATGTGCAGTTTTGTCACACAACACAATGCCACAGATGTCTCAAGTTTTGAGGGAACGTGCAATATGCACGTTGACTGCAGGAATGTCCACCAAAGCTGTTGCCAGAGAATTGAATGGTCATTGCTCTACCATACGTTGTTTTAGAGAATATGGCAATACGTCCAACCGGCCTCACAACCGCAGACCGTGCACGTGTCAGCACGCCAGCCCAGGACCTCCACATCCTGCGGGATCATCGGACAGGGAAGGGGGTGCTGTAATAAAGCCTTTTTGTGGGGGAAAACTCAGTGTGATTGGCTAGGCCTTGCTCCACAGTGGGTGGGCCTGGCTCCACAGTGGGTGGGCCTATGCCTTCCCAGGTTCACCCATGGCAACACCCCTGCCCAGTCATGTGAAAACCATAGATTAGTGCCTAATTGATTTATTTCAATTGATTTATTTCCTTATATGAACTGTAACATAAGTAAAATCTTTGAAATTATTGCATGTTGCGTTTATATTTCTGTTCGGTAAATAAAGTAGTCAAAAGTTTTTAGTATTTGGTCCCATATTCCTATAATGTAATGACTCTACAAACTTGTTGGATGCACTTGCAGTTCGTTTAGGTTGTGTTTATTTTTTTGTGCCAAATATAAATTTATGTTAAATAATATATTGTGTCATGTTGAGGTACATTTTATTCTAAATAAGAATATATGTTTTTAAACACTTCGACATTAATGTGGATGCTACCATGATTACGAATAATCCTGAATTGATCAGGAATAATGATGAGTGAGAAAGTTACAGAGGGCCAAAGATCATACCCCCAAGACATGCTAACCGTTCACCATTACCGTTAGCATGTCTTAGCATGTCTTTAACGCCTACCTCTGAGATTGAAAAATAAATTGTTAAACAACATTTCTTTCTCTGAGCAATTGTATTAGTATAAAATAATTTCCAAAAGAAATTGAGCATATAATATAGCTCAGTATTTGAATAATTGATTTTGTACAGTCATTATTGTTCATCTTTATCAAGGGTGTCAATCATGTCATTCCCACCACATTATTGGATCTTGGTATTTGCAATAAATCTCTCCTGTAATTGTCCTTTTTGGTCAGAAGGTGTCTCTCTTAACACTTTTTTGATACATATTGTCACATCCAATATGTATCCACATCCAAAAAATAAAGCAGGATAATACCTTGAATTAGTTTTTCGTTTCGTCACACAAACACTGAGAAGATATAAGGATTGGGAAAATGCAACGTCTACATAGTTTACACACACAGGGTACGCACCTGGCCCCCGAGCTTACATTTCTACATGTGTGTAAAGTTTCAACTGACTCCGGAAACAGGAAATAAAGAGACCACAGAGCTGTTTGCATTAATTTCCACTCTTCTCTGTTTTCATATTGCACCCATTTGGTACAGAGTACTCTCCTTATTTTATTAATATGTCTGTCTGTCTGTCTGTCTGTCTGTCTGTCTGTCTGTCTGTCTGTCTGTCTGTCTGTCTGTCTGTCATTACAAAGAGGGAGAGAAGAGAACAAACTAGACTCATTTAGTAAATATATTTACAGAATTCATTTTGTGAGATGAAAGAAATCTTAATCTTGTGATCTTTCAGAAGAAATTCTCAACAACAAAACAAACACTTGTGGTTATTATTTTCTTCATTAAAACATGGAGACTTGCCATCAACATAGCGTGAGATGCTGTGATGGAATACTATTGACATAATACATTTACTACCAATGATGCATCTAATTGTTTACTACCAACTTGGTGGGAGAAGAATATTCAAAAGATTAACATCATGTATCTTGACGATTCCTTTATCCCATCCATGCTTTTCCGTCAACTAGACAGAACGTTTACATTGACACCACCTAAAAGATGAATTCATACTCGCTCAGTCTTTCCACCTTTTCCATTACAAAAACCACAAACGAAACACAGTTGGTAACACAGTTTTCCCTTCTAGAGGAGAAGAACCATATCCTCTCAGGGGATGTCCATGCCTCCGTTAGAGGTCTGTGAGAGACGTTTCTCTCCTTCACAGCCTAACCCTGCACCACTGCTGTCCACGTTCTCCTTGCTCTCGTCATCCTGCTCCTCTGACCGCTGTCTCAGCCGCAGGCCGGGATCTCTCTGAGAAGGGATCTGGAAACGGGAGAACGAGCCTCCAGAAGATCTCTTCTCTGATACAGGATACAGAAACACAAACACTAAGCCTGCTGTACTGTTTTCTGCTGGACAAGACCACATTGTAACTAAGTATGTCTTGGTCAATTATTCATAAGTGATGATTGGTGAATCTGACATAGCCATCTTGTTATGAACGAGAACAGTGGTTGTTGGCAGGTAAGTCATCAGTGTACCTGTGGTTTGAAGTTACTGTGTCAAAGACAAGAGGGATGCTAGAGCCACGGGTTTACAGTAGAAAATATGATGAATAACACAGAAATGCAAGAGTACGTCTTATCAATGCTATGCTTAAAGAAAGAAGTACACTAAAATGAGGTTGTCAAAACCTAGTTACAACCTCAGAGAAAGAGGGACATCTCTCACGACCTTTAGCATACACCTACTACTGTACAGTAGTTCTGCACATCGCATGTCTTACTCGCTCCCTGCTCTTTGTGCATAGTTAAATGTCAAATCGCAAGGAAATGTGTGCCCACTCAAGTGACCTCATTACATCACACGATGCTGAACACTTGACAAAATGGCAACATTTCAATGTGTGTGACATACCTCCTGGTCCAACTGGACTCATCAGCCGGTTCATCTGAACATTCCAGTGTTTGACGTTGGTGCTGGCTTGACGAAGCTTCCTTTGGGCAGCCTATCAGGACACAAGGGAGATTGAAACATGTGGAACAAATTCACACTAAAGACATGAATAAGGCTCTAATGTTAATCACATTGATGTTAGTGTTGATAATTAAGCTCAATCTAAATATCCAGTGTTGTTGTGAAGGGAAGTAGTCAGTGTGTTGATAACGGTAGGCTACTCACCACAACGTCCTGGTCGACCCGGTGTCGGTTGGCCCTGACCTCCTCCAGCTGCCGCTGAGCTTCCTCCAGAGCCCGGGTCTTGTTCTCCATCTCTTGCCTCAGCTCCTGCTTCTCTCTCTGGGTCTTCCGGATGTACTCCTCCTGCTCGTCCTGGAGGGCCATCAGGGCCTTCATCTTCTCTTCCTCCTCAGACAGCAAACTGGGCAATACAGATTCAAGGTTTTTTAGAAACATGTCAAGTTAAAACACACAGGGCATACAGTAGTCAGTAAATATAGCATGATTTGCTGGAGATTTAGAAAGAATTCGGTAAAACTGTATTTAAAGCCAAGTTATTACAAGCATGGACGAGCCTATATTCTTTATGATATCTTTGCCATGTCTGAGATTCTTTGAGAGCTTTGACAAGCAGGGAACTTAACGCTTGGTATTATATGCAGTGCTCACAGCCAGAAAGGGCATTAATGGAAGGACACGTCAGATAATTTCTTTTTTTGCATGTAAGATTGAGACAGAGCCCATGCACACCCTGTCAACATATCCAACAGATCGTAGCTAGACAACTTCCTCTGCTAAAAACTCTACTTCCTCAGGAACCTCACTAACGCAACAGCCCACCCTTCAACACTGATCAGCTTCTCACCACATCTGTCTCCCTGTGGTGTGCTGTGTTCAATAAAAGACATGCAGCTTATACGTGCTAAGTGGATGCGTTTTCACATGCCGACTGCTAGCCCTACCTGAGCCTGTCTATAGAAGTGAATATGTTTGAAGAAGAATACTGTGTGTGTGCGCATGCAGCACCCTACCCAGTCTGCGCGTATCTAAAGACCTCTTCGTCCTGTCTGGCCTTGATCTCCTGGTGCAAGGCCTCCTCCAGACTCGTCTGCAACCCCTCCAGCTCCTTGATCCTCTTCCTCTGCCGCTCCGCCTCCTCCTCCTTCAGAATCATCTCTGCTTGCATGCTGGCCCGCGACTGGAGAGACACACACAGCATAGAAGATCTGTCACCCACTCTAAATCTGCACCAACCATCCTCCACAGTACACAACACAACCGCCACCCTCCTCCTCCTTGACACAGGTAAGCACACACTCAAAACAGAAGGTTCTATAGACTGCCAAAAAAGGCAGTTGGATCTTGGATCATAACCATAGCAGATCCCTTTTTGGTGCTACATAGAACTTGTTGTAAGGTTATATAAAAGAACCATGCTCATAAGGTTCTCATTGGAACCACACTCCTTTCTTCCCTTCACCTTCTCCCCCTTTCCTGTTACTAGCTGTCCTCACCGCCTCCCTCCCTGTCCTCACCGCCTCCCTCCCTGTCCTCACCGCCTCTCTCCTCTCCATCCTCACTGCCTCTCCATCCTCACCGCCTCCCTCCTCTTCGTCCTCACCGCCTCCCTCCTCTCCCTCCCTGTCCTCACCGCCTCTCTCCTCTCCATCCTCACTGCCTCTCCATCCTCACCGCCTCCCTCCCTGTCCTCACCGCCTCCCTCCCTGTCCTCACCGCCTCTCTCCTCTCCATCCTCACTGCCTCTCCATCCTCACCGCCTCCCTCCTCTTCGTCCTCACCGCCTCCCTCCTCTCCCTCCCTGTCCTCACCGCCTCCCTCCTCTCCGTCCACACCGCCTCCCTCTCTGTCCTCACCGCCTCCCTCCTTTCCCTCCCTCCATTGTCACTGCCTCCCTCCTCTCCCCCCCTCTCTGTCCTCACCGCCTCCCTCCCCTTCCTCCCTCTCTGTCCTCACCGTCTCCCTCCTTTCCCTCCCTCCATTGTCACCGCCTCCCTCCTCTCCCTCCCTTTCTGTCCTCACCGCCTCCCTCCTTTCCCTCCCTCCATTGTCACCGCCTCCCTCCCCTCCCTCCCCCTCTGTCCTCACCGCCTCCTTCCTCTCCCTCCCTCTCTGTCCTCACTGCCTCCCCTTCCTCCCTCTCTGTCCTCACCGCCTCCCTCCTTTCCCTCCCTCCATTGTCACCGCCTCCCTCCCCTTCCTCCCTCTCTGTCCTCACCGCCTCCCTCCTTTCCCTCCCTCCATTGTCACCGCCTCCCTCCCCTCCCTCCCTCTCTGTCCTCACCACCTCCCTCCCTTTGTTATCGCTTCTTTTCCACCGTCTCCCTCTCCCCTCCCAGTCTTCACCTCCTCTGCCTCGCGGAGCTGCACCTCCAGGGCCCGCTGCATCTCATCATGCTGCTGACGCCTCCTCATCTCGTCCTGTTCCAGGAGAGCCTGGGCCTGCCTCTGTGCCTCCTTCAGGAGCTCCAGCTCGGCCAGCTTACGCTCCTTCTCCTCCTGGAGGGCCCGAAAACGTTGCAGCTCCTCCTCCTTGGCCAGCCGCCTCCTCTCCCGTTGCTCCCTCTGCTCCCTCCTCTTCAGCTTCAGGTCCTTGTGGAGAGAGGTCTTCCCTTCAGTGTGTAGACGGATGGCTGTCTGAATGGCTGTGGGGAGGGAGGGGGATAGGCTGTAACAAGTTGTACAATAGTACTTCCACACAGGGCTCACATTATATATTCACTCTGAGAAGTGCCTGAAGTCTATTGGGAGTGAATGCATTATTAGTAGGAGGGATCACTGAGTAGAAGAACATGCCCCACAGACCTGCTGTCCATTCCTGTCTCTGCTTGGTGTCTGAGGCACTCATCTCATAGGTCTTGGAGAGAGTTTTCAGACAAAACATACACCTCTTCCCATCTCTGTCTGGCAGAACCTCCACACAGCAGTCCCCGTCCAGAGGGATGTTTCCCTGGCGATCCTTGCGGTCCTCGCTGGTGTAGTAGGCCAGGGTACCGGGCCTTAGGGTGAACCAGCGCTCCTTCCAATTCCTCCTCAGCTGACCCTTCTTCCAAAGATACCCCTGGAGGCCACAAAGTCAACACACACATTATTGACATAGAACAACTTATCACTGACACATCCCCTTTTGCCTTTACCAATGTTTACAAATCTTTAAGGTGGTGGCAGCAATATGGTGGAAGATACATCACTACACAGCTTATACACTCAGCTGCCAGTTTATTCGGTACACCCATCTAGTACCAGGTTGGACCCCGCCTTTTCCTCCAGAACAATCTGAATTAAAATGTTGCTCAATTGCTATCAAGGGACCTAACGTGTGCCAGGAAAACATTCCCCACACCATTATACTACCGCCACCAGCCTGTACTGTCGACACCAGGCAGGATGGGGCCATGAACTCATGCTGCTTACACCAAATCCTGACACTGCCATCATCATGACGCAACAGGAACTGAGATTTGTCGGACCAGGCAAACTTTTTCCACTCGTCAGTTGTTTAGTGTTGGTGATGGCGTGCCCACTGGAGCTACTTCTTCTTGTTGTCAGCGGATAGGAGTGGAACCTATCAGCTGCAGTAGCCCATTTGTGACAAGGACCGACGAGTTGTGCGTTCTGAGATGCCGTTCTGCTCACCACTGTTGTACTGCGCCGTTGTTTGCCTGTTAGCTTGCCAGATTTTTGCCATTCTCCTTCAAACTCTCATCAACGAGATGTTTTAGCCCACAGAACTGCCGCCGATTGGACGTTTGTTTGTTACACCATTCTCTGTAAACCCTAGACACTGACGTGTGTGAAAAGTCCAGGAGGCCGGCCATTTCTGAGATACTGGAACTGGTGCATCTGGCACCAACGATCATACCACACTCAAAGTTGCTTAGGTCACTCATTTTGCCCATTCTAACATTCAATCGAACAGTAACCGAATGCCTCAATGCCTGCCTGCTTTACATAGCAAGCCACGGCCACGTGACTCACTGTCTGTCGGAGCGAACCATTTTCATGAACGGCGCGGTGTACCTAATAAACTGGCCACCGAGTGTACATATCCCTTCAGACATGCTAACATCAAGATTTTCTGGCCAAGAGGGAGGGATAGGGAGCGATGTGGGACCGGCTGAGAGACAGACAGACCATACTGCTCTATTGTTTTCAGGTAGCCTACCTCTTTGAGGACATCTCCGACTATCTCCCTGTACACCTCCTCTATGGCCATGCTGGTGATTTCCTGGTCCATGCCTCTAGTTACCTTCCCAGAGTTCATCATGTCCAGGAAGGACCAGACAGTGAAACCATTCTGCTGCACTGTATCCTTGGAGATGAAGTCCTCCAGCTCCACACAGTTGAGCTCAACACTCATGGCCATACACATCTTCTTGAGCAGGTATTCCACCTGAACAAATAATTTTTTTTATTGTGTGGAGCACAAATATTTGGCATAGAAAAAGACATTGACATTGTATATTGTGGTGAAAATAGTTTCCTTTCACTTGTTTTGCCACCAGTGAAATGTATTGTTTTTGATTGATAAGGTAACCTCCTCCATTTTGTTTTTAGTGAAACAACCTTGACTGCTGGTTCTCACGCAGAGCCACTGTGCTCTACTCTAAAAGCTGCCTGTAGCTTATCATAACAACACTGCCAACAGCAGTTGTGAAAAACAGACTACAGGAAACCAGAAGCTATGTGACATGCAAGCCCACATTTACTGCGCATAAAGGACCACAAGTCGGCAATTTTTTTCAGAGATTTGGCAGGTAAATACTAGGACTGGATGGTGAAGTTGAACTCACCTCATCTGGGACCATAATCAGAGGGTATTTGTCCTCTGACAAAAAGTTAAACAGGCACCAGAGACTAAAGGCATCTTTCCCTGGCAACACGTTCTTATTGTCCTTCCCCGGCTTGTAGTTCTTCTTAGCAGTGAGAGTCCAGCAAAGCTCATCTACTTGTTCCTTGACAAAACAGCCCTCTTCTACCTGTGTGCAGGAAACATAATAATACACACAATGTTGAGTGAGACTAACAAAAACATAAACTCAGCTATTGCCATGATGCATGCATTTCATTACCTTGTCCAGTATGTATTTGTTGAGGTAAGGCATGTACCCCTGGCTGGAGACCGGTCCATCATCATCATCCCTGAAGTGTTCTTCCAGAGCCACTGGGTCGTGGGGGATGGACAGAACCGTACACAGGTTATGGGACAGAACCTAAAACACATGGACAACAGGTAGATCTGGATGAGTTTTTTTTATTATTTATTTTTATTTCACCTTTATTTAACCAGGTAGACTAATTGAGAACAAGTTCTCATTTGCAACTGCGATCTGGCCAAGATAAAGCGTAGCAATTCGACACATACAACAACACAGAGTTAAACATGGAATAAACAAAACATACAGTCAATAATACAGTAGAACAAAAGAAAACAAAAAGTATATATACAGTGAGTGCAAATGAGGTATGTTAAGGAAATAAATAGGCCATGGTGGCGAAGTAATTACAGTATAGCAATTAAACACTGGAATGGTAGATCGGCAGAAGATGAACCAATACTGAACGTAACAGACGTCAATATTAGTATCTGGCCAAGACCTGTTTATAAACCTTGCACAGACTTGTCTCTGTCAGACAGAAAAGAGCATTAAATACTTTGACAGTTTAAGACCTGAAACACAAAAGCTGAATCATTACAGTATTTTAGTCTCAGAGGAAACATGCATCATGTACCCATCACGTCAGAATACAGGAGAAGGATATAGTGAAACTGCTGACCAGGCATGTGTGATTTACTCAGTCAAATATCTATTGGGTTACTTCAAGAGAGCTTCTTGTGTTCACACAACAATGTTCCAACTGCCATTTAGACCTTCTGATAAGATTGAGGATGCTCTCATGAAAAACAAGAATAAATGACTGGACCTTACTGAAATAGAAGTTGAGAGATATGTATCTTATTTTGAGAGAGACTCAGTAAACCCGTGTAGAACCCAGCCTTAATTTTCTGACACATCATCACCACATCCTGTCCTTCTCTCCTCCTCCCTCACTCAGTCAACCCTCTTCTCACAACTGAACCAAGGATTTTATTGGCATCCCCATTATCTGTTGCTGAAGCAGCAGCTACTCTGCCTGGGGTCCACACAAAACATAAAATATGACATAATACAGAACATTTAACTACACACATTTTAAATAAGCACAAGTTCCTCTGGACAGTTACACGCATACATACTGTACACTGGTACATATACATGTGAGTTATAGGGGGGAGGTGTGTTGTGAGGTGTTTTATTTTTTAAAGCAAATGTAGCTGTTTGCTTGAATAATTTGAGATGGGAAGGAGTTCCATGTGATCATGGCTCTACATAATACGTTGGGTTCCCTTGAATTCATTCTGAATGTCTGTGTCTGGTGGGTTATGTCTGTCAGAGCTGTGTGTAAGTTGATTATACAGGGAAGTTTGAATTTCACAATATTTCTCACAAAAACAAGAATGAATGCAGCCAATCTCTCCTCTACTATGAGCCAAGAGAGACTGACATGTATACTGTTGACATTAGCCCTCTTTTCTACATTGAAGGGCAAGACGTGTTGCTCTGTTCCGCGCCAGCTGCAGCTTTTCTAGGTCCTTAGTTGCAGCACATGATCATATCATCAGGCAATAGAGATGATTTGATAAAACTAGAGCTTGCAGGATTTGTTTGGTCGACTGTGGCGTTAAAAAAAAGAAGCAGAGCATCTCTTTATCACAGACAGACCTCTCCCCATCTTCACAACAATTATTCCTTGACCATGACACTTTACGGTCTCAGCTGACACCAAGAAGTTCTCCCCCCTCAACTTCCTCAACAGCCACATCATTCATCACCAGATTCAGCTGAGGTCTAGAACTTAGGGAATGATTTGTACCAAATACAAAGCTCTTAGTTTTAGAGATGTTCAGGACCCAGTTTATTATTAACCAACCACCCATTACAAAACTGACTGTATAATGTTAAATCATCAGCGTACATAGACACACAGGCTTTGTTTAACAGTAAAAGGCCCTAGAGTGCTACCTTGCGTTACAACACACTTGACATGCTTTACATTAGAGAAGCTTCCATTAAAGAAAACCCTTGGTTCTATTGGATAGATAACTCCCAACCCATGATATGGCAGCAGATGTAAAGCCATAACACTTAAGTTCTCTCAACAACAGGTTATGGCCAATAATATCAAAGGCTGCTCTGAAGTCTAACAGTACAGCTCCCACAATCTTCTTATTATCAATTTATTTTAGCCAATCATCAGTCATTTGTGTCAGTGCAGTACATGTTGAGTGCCTTTCTCTATAAGCATGCTGAAAGTCTTAATTACTTTTCAAAAAGTTGCTAAGAGCCGGCAGCAAGTTGATTGATCGGCTGAACGAGTAAAGGGGCTTTATCATTCTTGGGGAGCGGAATGACTTTAGCTTCCCTCCAGGTCTGAGGACAAACTTTTCTCCAGACTCAGATAATAAATATGACAAACAGGAGTGGCAATACAGCCTGCCATCATCTTCAGTAGCTTTCCAGCTAAGTTATCAATACGAGATGGTTTCTCACACTAACTTCACAGAATTTAAAATGACAATGCTTTCTTTCATTATTAGATATTTTACGCATGAATATGTTGGCTCACAGTTTGTTGTTGGCATTTCATGTTTGCGTTTGCCCACTTTGCCAATGAAATAGTCATTAAAATAATTGCCAATATCAAAAGGTCATGTGATGAATGAGCCCCGAGATTCAACAAAACATGGAGTTGAATTTGTCTTTCTGCCCACAATTTCATTTAAAGTACTCCAAAGATTTTTATAGAATTTATATTAGTTTCATAATACAGTTTCTTCTTATTTCTGTTCAGTTTAGTAATATACATTTCTTAATTTTAAAGAACACCAAGACCTGCGTGGCTTGGGGACCTTCAGCCTCTATGAACCTGACTCCCTGGTCTCTAGACTGGCCCATACTCCAGACCAGTCTGCCAGTACCAGCATGACAGGGATAAGCCTAGTCACGAGGTTCTGATAGTGAAAGCCAGGCCAGGAGCACATGGCTGAATCATGGAGCTCGATGGAGGAGAGTGGGACTGGTCCCACACCATGTAACAATATAGCCTGGTCCGATGTTTGTTTGTGCTCTGGCCAACTCCATTGTTCATTGTCAAGCCAAACAGCGTGACAGGGAGTTGGCATGCTAGCACCAACACACTGGCACTCAGGTTCATATCAATAAGCACTGAAGATGTACGTGAACTGTAGTACAAGTGGCGATGTGGTGACAAGTTATATTCACCAGCTCTCTGGTCGTGCTCAGTGCCACAGTACCAATTGCACTGCATGTGGTGACATCATGGACCAGCCTGGTCACAACTTGGTGATGAGGCCTTCCATTCATAGAAACGCAGAGCAAACCGTAACTCTCCAGCTCACACATTGCCCCTACTGTGCACTATTTCACTATCATCAGTGTTGTTCTCCCACCCATGGGAAAAATATAGTTACCACTGCGAGCCCTATTACAACACTAAAACAATCAGCTAATAACTTGACACACACAGAGCATGTGCCATGAAGGTTTGCTCAACCAGGAAATACACTCAATCAGATGAAGATCAGCAGAAAATCTACCACATATACAAACATATACAGCATATCAAGATATTCAGGACCAGTTCTGCTCATCTTCACTAATGTCAAAAGTATATTTTTATTGACCCAGAACTGTATATTATTGGATGACTCCAGCTACCCCAATAAAGATCTTCATGAGGTCGGAAATGAGAGAGCTGGGTGCCTTGGTTAGAAGTTGGTGCCCCTAAAACATGGGGCCAAAACCCTTAGTAAAATCCCATCAATTTTGGCTGAAATGAATCCAGGTGCTCACCTTGAGTTGAGACTTGGACACTTTCCCACTCTTCTCAAGATCCAGAGCAGTGAAGCCATACCAAATAGACTTGAGGAGCTCTGAGCGTAGGTCCATGTCTACAGCAGCATAACTTTTTCTCTCTCTCCCTCCCTCCTCTCGATACATGCCCCTACGCTGTGATAGCCTCTTGAGCCACCCACACCCAGTAGTGCTTTGACTGTGGGGCCCTGCTGTGCTGACTGCACTACTAAACCAGTCAGTCTCAGTTGCACCACCTGCTGGCGGGGCATTGTAGTGTAAGGGTCCAATAACAGACTGACATACTCCTTTAATATAGTGAACAAAAATATAAACGCAACATGTAAAGTGTTGGTCCCATGTTTCATGAGCTTAAATAAAAAAGGTACTTATGTAAAATGTCCATTTATTTTTTATAACTTTGCACAAATTTCACACCGTCACACTGTGTGTAGATTGCTGACAAAAAACAAAACAATTTAATCCAGTTTATAATAAAGCTAACGTAACAAAATGTGGAAGAAGTAAATGGGTCTGAATACTTTCAGAATACACTGTATTCACTATGTAAGTCCAAAATATTACAGTGAAGTATATCACCTCCCGCTTAACGTCTTATTTTGAATATAACCAATGACATGTATTTAATTTACTCTTACCTGTATAGTTGGTAGCAGCAGCTGGACTGTCTTGTCTGCTGTGGCTGGTCTTCACCTTCTCCAGTCTCTCCTCTTCCCCTCTTTCATTCTGTTGGCTGCCAGTCCCATTCCATGATACCCTCGAGATGGGGAGGGCAGTGGGGCGGAGAGGTCGAGGTCCCCCAACCCCCAGCAGGTCTCCAAAGTCAGAGGCCACTGCCTCTTCCTTCTGTGCAGTTCATATGATAGCAGCTGCTGTGTCCAGGGTCTCATGCAAGTAGAACTGTAATCGCTGCCGAAGGTGCTTCAACAAAGGGTCGGCAGCAATTACAGTTATACACAGACAAGTGTGCATGATTTAGCATAATTAATTAAACCGTTTTGTTTGAAACTGAGATTGTGAAATTCCCATAAACAAGACATTTTTTTTAACCTTTATTTAACTAGGCAAGTCAGTTAAGAACAAATTCTTATTTTCAATGACGGCCTGTTCAGGGGCAGAACGACAGATTTGTACCTTGTCAGCTTGGGGTTTTGGACTTGCAACCTTCCGGTTACTAGTCCAGCGCTCTAACCACTAGGCTACCCTGCCGCCCCACTTAAACAGGAAGGTGGAGTGGTGTTCCTGTGTGGGTTTCTAACACAGCCCATATATATATATATCACTTTTTTTTGTTTTTTATGTTGTTCAGTCTTTGATCTGCTGCAATGTTCAACATTTCATCCGGTTGTAGAGCACAAGTTGTTTTGATCAACTTGTGCGACTAAAACAACTGATTTCTGTTATTGATTAAACTTGTAGTTGAAACTTGGTATCACTTAACTTCATTCAAACTTTGAATTTGAAATGCCATTGCTATGGAATTTACTGCCTCCAAAATAATCGATTCCTCGACTCCCATTCTCCTATGATTCAGTATTTTTGCAACGAAGGAGACTGGATGGTTGCCATGGTCACTTTAATTATGCCTATACTGTTCAGCAGCTGAAATCAGCAGGATGGGGAGCGGGGGCGTATTTACTAAGAGAGGTTTATCATGGATTTCTGAAATAATGATTATGATCACACTTCCTCAATGTAAATATTATGGGGACACCTATACATTTGGCAGCCAAGCATGAGTTATCAGTGTAGCCTTGTCTAGACATGACTTTGAAAACTATCTTCACGTCTTAAAAAAAATAACAATACAAAATAAAGAACACCACTCCAGACTTCCATTAATAGAATGAAGTATAATTACAGGGCAGTTTGTCAAAACTAAACCTTTGTGAATCGTCCACTGGAATAACACACATGCTTGTATAATAATTACATAAACATTTCAAGTAATACTATCCCCATCCAGAAAGGGCTGTGTAACACCGCAAAGAATGGGTTTATCAGCATAGTGCACCACATAACCCCATGTGATCTGTCAAGGCTGTGCACAGCGGAATTATGACTGAATAATTCTAGTTCCTACACACCACCTTCAATATTTATACAAAATAGGCCTTGTTGTAAGTTGATAAGCATCATGCTAATGCCAGTTCTCTCTAGAATGCAAAATGTCTTCTTAGTAGGACTCCGCAATATTGAGTTGTTGTGTAAGCTATGCGCAGAGGTTTCAGCTTGTTTTGGGAGTCGAGGAAGATTCGACTCCAACCACAGGAGTCTGAGTCTACTCCAAAAATCATAGAGTCTTTCACCCCTAGCTTTAACTAGCTAAAGTGTTAAGTTCAATGATCGGTTAAAAAAAAGGTTTGAACCCCGGTCACACCACACCCAGACCCATATATTTAGTTACGCCAACTTTTAGAATTCTAGACATTCCCTGTTACACGACATTGTTTAAATATTCCCCATGTAATGTTAATGAGGAGGTAACATGGCTGCCATAGAATGTTGAAGTGTCATGTACAGGGCTGTGAAAAAGTTTTGCCCTCTTTCAAATTCACATTTTTGATACTGAATGTTATCAGATCTTCAACCAAAACCCAATATTAGATAAAGGGAACCTGCGTGAACAAATAACACAATTACATTTATTTCATAAAGTATACAACACCCAATGCCCGTGTGGTACAAAGTAAGTGCCACCTTTTAGCTGCAATGATTCCAACCAAATGCTTCCTGTAGTTGTTGATCAGTCTCATGTCTCAAGACATCAGTCAGGAAGTTAAAGCTTGGTCATTTGCAGTCTTCCAAATGGACAAAGAACCCAAGCATACTTCCAAAGTTGTGGCAAAATGGCTTAAGAACAACAATGTCAAGGTATTGGAGTGGCCATCACAAAGCCCTGATCTCAATCTTATAGAAAATTTGTGGGCAGAACTGAAAAAGTGCATGCGAGCAAGGAGGCCTACAAACCTGACTCAGTTACACCAGCTCTGTCAGGAGAAGTGGGCCAAAATTCACCCAACTTATTGTGGGAAGCTTGTGGAACGCTACACAAAACGTTTGACCCAAGTTAAACCATTTAAAGGCAATGCTACCGAATACTAATTGAGTGTATGTAAACTTCTGGCCCACTGGAAATGTGATGAAATAAATCAATCATTCTCTCTACAATTATTCTGACATTTCACATTCTTAAAATAAAGTGGTGATCCTAACTAACCTAAGACAGGGAATTTTTCTTTGGATTAAATGTCAGGAACTGTGAAAAACTGAGTTTAAATGTATTTGGCTGAGGTGTATGTAAACATCAGACTTCAACTGTACATAAAGTGCATTCGGGAAAGCATTCAGACCACTTTACATTTCCACGTTTTGTTACGACAGTCTTATTATAAAATGTATTAAATAGTATTTTTTTCCTCATCAGTCTACACACAATACCCCTTAATGACAAAGCAAAAACAGGTTTTGAGAAATGTTTACAAATGTGATAAGAAAGTAAAATAGCATCAATAGTATTCTCTAATGGCACACGGAAATATTTATTGCCCCTTTTGGCTTTTCTTATGTTCTTTGTGTAACAGAGTCAAAGATTGTCCTGTAAGCTTTCCCAAAAGCTTGACATTTCTCTACTGGCGCTGCCGAATTGGATCCTTTTTGGAGGCGCAGCTGGTTAGTATGTTGCTGGTTAGTATGTTGCTGGTTAGTATGTTGCTGGTTAGTATGTTGCTGGTTAGTATGTTGCTGGTTAGTATGTTGCTGGTTAGTATGTTGCTGGTTAGTATGTTGCTGGTTAGTATGTTTCTGGTTAGTATGTTGCTGGTTAGTATGTTGCTGGTTAGTATGTTGCTGGTTAGTATGTTGCTGGTTAGTATGTTGCTGGTTAGTATGTTGCTGGTTAGTATGTTGCTGGTTAGTATGTTGCTGGTTAGTATGTTTCTGGTTAGTATGTTGCTGGTTAGTATGTTGCTGGTTAGTATGTTGCTGGTTAGTATGTTGCTGGTTAGTATGTTTCTGGTTAGTATGTTGCTGGTTAGTATGTTGCTGGTTAGTATGTTGCTGGTTAGTATGTTATCAAACAGGGTGGTTGCGTGTTGGAGAAGCGGAGGTTGCAATATCAACTACCATTAAGGATGTTGAGTGCGGAAGCAATACTGCTAAGCAGCACTTGAAACCTGTTACATTTGTTCCCAGCAGGAGCCTTCCTCCCAGGAGGCAGCGATGGCGGTGGCAGCAGAGTGTGGTGCCTCCTCTTTCTCCCCTTGCCCTCCAGGCAGACCAGGACAAACTTCAACCTGAGTAAAGATGTGACCTGTGGCATCTGCATGAAGACGGTGTACGAGAAGACCAGCGCTGGGGATAGGCGCTTTAGCATCATGCCAGAGCTACAGTGTCACCTGGAGAAAAAAACTAAACTTCCAGGAAGAAGTTATAAAGTAAGCGAATGGGGAGAAATGTTAGTTTATTGTGGCTTGTTTTAGTTTTTGATCATCTACTGTCGGCAGTGTCCTATCTTTTTTTAAACATTTTTTTGACTTGTCGAAGTAACCAACAACTTTATCTCTCTTCCCAAGGGGTTGCCAAAAGTGCAGAGTCAAGTCGGCGTTTTACATCCCCAACAAGTACTGGGAAGAAGGACAACCAAAGGAAACTCTTATCCGTAACTTTAAAGATAAATGCAGGTCAGCTTTTACCATTCTCTCGACCAGATGTCACTATGGATTTCTGGGGTTCTGGCATCCTAGTTTGATTGTGGTAAACCAATGCTCTGTTTCAACTCCAGAAAATAAGATGTCGTTTCTTCATGTGTCATGGATGCTGTCCCTTCAAGATGGAGTGTCTCTGTTGGTATGACCTGCCTCAAGGCTACAGACCCCATCACCGCCACGATCATCTTGTGGTATTTCAATGATCGTATTAATGTCACACACACACACACACACACACACACAGTTCAACATAGATAAATGTAAACTGAAACAGATATTTGTGATATTGTTGTGACCACTCAATGCATTTCTAAATTGTAAAAAGCTTCTTCTTTTTTTTCTCACCCAAAAGCACCATGCCATGAGTCTGGATGACTTAAACAGCTTCTTGACTATGTCATTGTTCTGACTCTTCTGGATGACTTGCTGGATGATGGCAATGGTGTTCCCGCTGTACCTGGGTGAATATGACAAGTATGACCTATTCTAAGCACTGCCACCCTGCCCCATGGGTTTGGACTGCAATGGGTTGACTAGGGCCTTTACTTTTGATTGGATCCCAGGGTTGTGTGGGTTGTTGCTTGGAGTCATCCTCTTAGACCTGTGATTGGCTGTTCTCTTGCTGTTGATGGGTTTTGGTTCCATGCAAGTTGATGGGTTAATGAATTAGTTGGCTAATTGATGTGATGGGCTCCGACCCATTGGTTTGCCATCTGTTGTTCCATTGGGTGGTCCTGTTGTGCCAATATTGTCATTTGCACCATTTAGTAAGTTAGTGAGATTTGAATAATGCTGTGATGTGTAGTGTATATATTTTATGTAAGTCTAGATTGAAAGTATACTTTGCCTTGCCCTGAGATATGGCTAGACTCCTATAGTGCCATTATAATCTAGCCATACCTCCTGGCAATACCTTGCCCTGATATTTTTCACTTGTCTGACATATTTGAGATGCTTATTTAAAAATATATATATATATTTTTTACCTATATTGAACTAGGCAAGTCTGTGCCTCCAGGCAAGTCTCAGCCTCCAGTATTTATGCTGCAGTAGTTTATGTGTCGGGGGGCTAGGGTCAGTTTGTTATATCTGGAGTACTTCTCCTGTCCTATTCGGTGTCCTGTGTGAATTTAAGTGTGCTCTCTCTAATTCTCTCTTTCTCTCTTTCTTTCTCTCTGTAGGAGGACCTGAGCCCTAGGACCATGCCTCAGGACTACCTGACATGATGACTCCTTGCTGTCCCCAGTCCACCTGGCCGTGCTGCTGCTCCAGTTTCAACTGTTCTGTCTTATTATTATTGGACCATGCGGCACAGCCAGAAGAGGACTGGCCACCCCACATAGCCTGGTTCCTCTCTGGGTTTCTTCCTAGGTTTTGGCCTTTCTAGGGAGTTTTTCCTAGCCACCGTGCTTCTACACCTGCATTGCTTGCTGTTTGGGGTTTTAGGCTGGGTTTCTGTACAGCACTTTGAGATATCAGCTGATGTACAAAGGGCTATATAAATAAATTTGATTTGTTAAGAACAAATTCTTATTTTACAATGATGGCCTACCCCGGCCAAACCCTCCCCTAACCCGGACGATGCTGGGCCAATGGTTCGCACCGCCCTATGCGACTCCCAATCACTGCCGGTTGTGATGCAGCACCTTAGACTGCTGCGCCACTCGGGAGCCCAGATTAGGCTTCATGCGTACCTTTACTGTTGACAGGGAAACTCTTGTTGCGGTGTTGACATGATGATTGAAGACCTAATGTTAGATTTGATTTATTCTATTATGTTTTCAATGTTCACACAGAAAAGGGAATAAAATATTGTTTCACAGTTTGCTGCTTATTTTTTTTTCCTGCTGCAGGCATTGGCGATGTCTAATGTTAGTGAATTCCCACATATGCACAAGTGGTACTGTGCATTCGTAAATTCAGACCCCTTCTCCTTTTCACATTTTGTTACTTTAGTCTTATTCTAAAATGTATTACATTTGTTTTCCCTCATCAATCTACGCACAATACCCCATAATGACAAAGCGAAAACAGGTTTTTAGAAATGTTAGAAAATTTATAAATAAAAAAATAACAGAAATACCTTATTTGCCTAAATATTGCGACCCCTGTGTGTCTTAGTTGGCTTCAAGTAAAATTTGAGAACTGGCTTGTCTTTGTTGAACCTTTTTATACTGAAGCCAAAACTGCACACAGTGGTTGTGATAAAGACTGCTTGGTATGGATGACTCAAACACACATTTTCAGTATAGCCTCAAAAAAGTTAAAAAACATTTAGTTAGCCACGTCACCAGGGACCAGCAGTTATCGATCTTACCACTCCAGCTCAGTAGGCGGCGCCAGACCCTCATGTTACAAGTTCACGTCAGGAAGAGGGTGGTGAAAACATAAACAAAGCATGACATTTTGTATCGCTGGTTAGTTGGAGGCAAAAAACAACATATTACGCTTATTTTAGGCCGTTTCTTGTTATCCATAAGACGACAATGGACACAAATACTTTGTTGCTCCGGTTTGATGGACGCTCCCGGTTGCTGCTCCGTTCTTTACTATCGGGAGCTACTGGTGCCCGTCGAGGTCTGTGGGTGTTCCAGCGGCAGCGACGGTCAGACCCGGACCGCTGCCTACACACCTGTCTCGAGACTCTTTGCCAGCAGGAAATATGCCTGAACAGTGATGCTCAGACCCTGACAACGTGAGAAAATAGTCCAAACTCGTTTATTCCACTAAAGTTAAACAGCTAGGCTTTTTGACCTCGTTGTTTGACTTCTCTAGACTGACCAGACTAGTGATGTGTATTTTAAATGTTAAAAAATACATAATATACGTTTCTCTTCTATAACCCACTGCTCTTTTCCTTAGCAAACCACTCGTGTGCCTATTTCCAGTTGCCTTCCAACGGAGCCTCGTGTCCTTCCTCCATCTCACCCACCCTTTGCATCCCCGGACCAGTGTCCTTCACCTGCTAGACTGCCTCAGCCAGGGGGAGCATGCCCCAAACCCCTGGGTGTCTGCCCTAGTCGTACAGCTCCGGAGAGACCTGGGAGCCCCTGGGGGGAAGGAGCCTCTAATCACCCCCCAGTGCAGAGAAAGACTAAGGGGACTATGTGAGCGTCTGAGGGATAGTGGTGGTGGTGATGATAAAGCAACAGGATGGGCCTTTTGTTTAGGTGGACCAATAGAGCCACAACTGTCTTCATCCTCACAGGGTGGGCTAGATGTGGTTCCGAAGAGGAAGAGCAGCTGTGTTGATCTGGACTCAGAACCTGAGGACGACGCCGGACAGCAGCGTAAGAGGATGAGGATAAGTCTCTCTCCTGTGGACACTGAGAGGAGTTGTAGCAGTATGGAGTTTGTGGTGGGAACGGAGGGTTTGAAGGATGAGATGGAGACGGACCGGGTGGTTGGTGTCATCCCAGAACCAGCTGTGGAACCGCAGCCAGCAGCAGGGAGTCCAAGTGATGCACTGCCTGAGAATGTAAAGGTGAGATGAATAAAGGACATGACTTAACTATTCAGTCACATTAGTATTCTGTTGACACCACCGAAGAACTGAAAGTAACTTATGTGTTCTTGGTTCAGGCTTCTATCCCTCAAATCAAGGAAATGTTGGAAAGTGAGATGGAGGTAAGATATCTATTTTAATGAAGTGATCATGTCTGAGATGCACTGACTCACATGAAAGGGCCTTAATCCCCTGTGTCCTCTTTGTTTAGTGGGACCAGAGCTCAGTGGATATCTTCAAGGTGCTGAACGACTGTGACCCCTCCCAGGTTAGACTTTTTTAAATTGACACTAAAACATTAGCAAAATCAGGTCGTTCATGAGCACTACTTCCAATAACAACCATTCTCTCTGTAGGTAGAGATCTTATGTAGGATGCTGAGTTTGTCTGAGATGCCAGAACAGACCCTACCTCAGCTCTGTAGCTGCCTGCTAGAACTCTCTCCTGATCTCAGTCACAGCACAGCAGCCACACTCATCAAGAGTCTCCTGCTGGGAAAGGTACCTCACATTTCATTCATATGTACCCTTTTCACACCACTGACCAACACTGAGCCAAAACAAGCTGCACTGGGCTGGCCTGGTTACCAAGCTGCACTGGGCTGGCCTGGTTACCAAGCTGCACTGGGCTGGCCTGGTTACCAAGCTGCACTGGGCTGGCCTGGTTACCAAGCTGCACTGGGCTGGCCTGGTTACCAAGCTGCACTGGGCTGGCCTGGTTACCAAGCTGCACTGGGCTGGCCTGGTTACCAAGCTGCACTGGGCTGGCCTGGTTACCAAGCTGCACTGGGCTGGCCTGGTTACCAAGCTGCACTGGGCTGGCCTGGTTACCAAGCGGCACTGGGCTGGCCTGGTTACCAAGCTGCACTGGTTACCAATCCATCATAGTTTCTTTGCTGGAAAGGACAATGTGAAAATAAAAATTTGAGCCAGTACTGTTCAAGTCGGCCTTATAATGTGAATAAGACAATAGCTTGTCAGGCTACCTATATCTCTGACTTTTTCTCCCGTACTGTTGACCTCTGGCAGGTTCTGTCCCTTTCTGAACCTGCCTCACGCTGTCTAGTCACGGCTGTGACGTCACTATGCAGTCGCTACCCCAGGCCAACCTGCCATTCTCTGATTGGACCAGTCCTGGAGGAAGGGCAGACAGGTGAGTGGGACATACACATTGATCAATAGTGGACTCCAAAATAGAAGAGCATTAACTGTCAGTCAATATAGTATTCTCCACCTATGATGTTATATTTAGCCACTAATCATCAATTCATCTTTCTATTTATATATAATCTCTTTATTTACCACGTACGGTTCCTTTGGAAAATATTCAGAGCCCTTGACTTTCCACATTTTGTAACGTTACAGCCTTATTCTAAAATGTATTGCATTGTTCCCTCTCCCCCTCAATCTACACACAATACCCCATAATGACAAAGCAGAAACAGGTTTTTATAAATGCTTGCTAATTTATGCAATTTTTAAAAAAATGGATCACATTTATTAAGTGTTTCGACCCTTTACTCAGTACTGTGTTAAAGCACCTTTGGCAGCGATTACAGCCTTGAGTCTTCTTGGGTATGACGCTACAAGCTTCACACACACCTGTATTTGGGGAGTTTCTTCATTCATCTCTGCAGATCCTCTCAAGTTCTGTCAGGTTGGATGGGGAGCGTTGCTGCACAGCTATTTTCAGGTCTCTCCAGAGATGTTCAATCGGGTTCAAGTCTGGGCTCTGGCTGAGCCACTCAAGAACATTCAGAGACTTGTCCCAAAGCCACTCCTGTGTTGTCTTGGCTGTGTGCTTAAGGTCGTTGTCCTGTTGGAATGTGAACATTTGCCCCAGTCTGAGGTCCTGAGCACTCTGGAGCAGGTTTTCATCAAGGATCTCTCTGTTCATCTTTCCCTTGAATCTGACTTGTCTCCCAGTACCTGCCGCTGAAAAACATCACAGCATGATGCTGCCACCACCATGCTTCACCGTAGGGATGGTGCCAGGTTTCCTCCAGATGTGACGCTTGGCATTCGGGCCAAATAGTTAAATCTTGGTTTCATCAGACCAGAGAATCTTGTTTCTCATGATTTGAAAGTCCTTTAGGTGCCTTTTGGTAAACTTTAAGTGGGCTGTCATGTGCCTTTTTACTGATGAGTGTCTTTTGTCTGGCCACTCTACCATAAAGTCCTAATTGGTGGAGCGCTGCAGAGATGTTTGTCCTTCTGGAAGGTTCTCCCATCTCCACGGAGGAACTCTGGAGCGCTGTCAGAGTAACCATCGGGATCTTGGTCACTTCCCTGACCAAGGCCCTTTCCCCCGATTGCTCAGTTTGGCCGGGAGGCCAGCTCTAGGAAGTGTCTTGGTGGTTCCAAACTTCTTCCCTTTAAGAATGATGGAGGCCACTGTGTTCTTGGGGACCTTCAATGCTGCAGACATTTTTTGGTACCCTTCCCCAGATCTGCGCCTTGACACAATCCTGTCTCAGATCTCTACGGACAAGTCCTTCGACCTCATGACTTGGTTGTTGCTCTGACATGCGCTGTCAACTGTGGGACCTTATATAGACAGGTATATGCCTCTCCAAATCATGTCCAATCAATTGAATTTACCACAGGTGGACTTCAATCAAGTTTCAGAAACATCTCAAGGATAATCAATGGAAACAGTCTCATAGCAAATGGTCTGAATACTTATGTAAATAAGCTATTCGGTTATTTTTAGTACATTTGCAAACATTTCTAAAAACCTTTGTCATTATGGGGTGTTGTGTGTAGATTGCAGAGGAAATGTTTTATTGAATCCATTTTAGAATAAGGCTGTAACGTAACAAAATGTGGAAAAGTCAAGGGGTCTGAACACTTTCTGAAGGCACTGTATATCTAAATCTGGGATGTATCATCAGGCAGTGCACAGGCTGAGCTGCTCAACAGATTGATAGAAGACTGCCTGGATCCCCACTTCAGACTGCTGGTGTTTCAGTAAGACAAACCAACCCATTGGGTGTAATGGATCTAACAACCAGTGAAGTGTTCTGGCTGTATTGATTACATGTATTTTAATACAACGTCTTATACAGTCTCATAAGATCTTCTTTTGTCCAGAATGACAATCAAAGGGATTTGGTGTGAAGGACTGCTGTCTGTCATTCATGCCCTGCTGGACAAGAAGGTGAACCATAAATCTACTCCACTCAAATACAAACTAGTCCTCTAATGTACCATACCTACCAAACCAGACCAAACTATACTGAACAAAAATATAAACGCAACATGCAGCAATTTCAACGATTTTACTGACTTAAAGTTCATGAAAGGAAATTAGTCAATTCAAAAAATAGTTTTTTTCCCCACAAAAGGGCTTCATTATAGACAGAAATTCTCCTCAGTTTCATCAGCTGTCCGGGTGGCTTGTCTCAGACGATCCCGCAGGTTAAGAAGCCGGATGTGGAAGTCCTGGGCTGGCGTGGTTAAACGTGTTGCGGTTGTGAGGCTGATTGGACGTGTTGCCAAATTCTCTGGCAACAGCTCTGGTAGACATTCCTGCAGTCAGCATGCCAATTGCACATGTGGCGTTGTGTGATATTTTAGTAGCTTTTTATTGTCTCAAGCACAAGGTGCACCTGTGGTAATGATCATGCTGATTAATCAGCTTCTTGATATGACACCTGTCAGGTGGATGGATTATCTTGGCAAAGGAGAAATGCTCACTAACAGGGATGTGAACAAATTTGTGCATAAAATTGGAGCGAAATAAGCTTTTGTGTATGGAACATTTCTGGGATCTTTTATTTCAGCTCATGAAACATGGGACCAATATAAATGTAGCATTTATATTTTTGTTCAGTATAGTTCTCTAATCTACCATAGCTATCCAAACCAATTTGATTTGATCGCATTGTATGTGAAAACAGAGTATTCATAAAATCCCTAGTCTCTCATTGATTTTAATCTGTTTGTATACACTTTTCAGCTGGAGCTGAATGAAGAGCTGTTCACACTCTTCACTGACCAGCTAAGCTCCCAGGCACCTCACTTCACCAAGTCCATGAAGTATGCCAAGATGATGCTCACTGTGCTGACCAAGTATAACACGCATGTAGGTTATTTCAATCAATCAAACGTATTTATAAAGCCCTTTTTAAATCAGCAGTTGTCCTAAAGAGCTGTACAGTAACCTGACCTAGATCCCAAAGAGGAAACGGAGGCACGTTGGCTATGAAAACACCTTAAGTCCAGTCTAAAGGTATAACTGTCACTTAACGTCTGTTTACTGATAGACTGCTATTGTCTGGTTGTATTTGTCCAGGTAACTGTGGCTCACAAACACACACTGTCCTGCTGCTTGTCCTCCAATGAGACATTCTTGAAGAAGTCTCTTCAAGCTGCCCTGAAGAGAATCAAACATTCATGAAATACTGTCTGAATCACAATACTGTTAAACTATTAAATTCATTATAATGACTGATTACAGTAAATGGTAGGGTATTTTTAAAGTCATTTTTACTAAAATGTTGTGTCAGCTGTGTTTAAAACAAATTACAAGTCAGACGTTTGTTGTTTCATATTGATCTAATGTAAAAATTCTGGAATTCTGCAAGAACTTGCATAGCATACCTGTAAACCTGTATGTATAAACAATGTTGCAAATGTTTGGAATGCAGTTTTAACCAATCAGCATTTAACCAATCAGCATTTAGACCCACTAGTTGAAATAAAAGCCAACATGCACAAAAATATTGGTTACCTTTTGGAGAGTGTCTTTGAACCAGTATGTTGCTGTCAGAGAGGCATACATGTGGTACCACAGCATTCACTTGAAGTCCCGATCAGATTTTCTTTAGTGGCACGATGGAAAAAATATCGCAATATTTTCACCCACCAATATGGCTGAACTCCGTGTCCAGTTTATTTTTGCGCAATTTTCGGGTGGACTTCCTTTCCAGCGCAGCGTGAAGGAGGAGAAACCGACAATATGAGGTCAGTAAAACATTATTTTATAAATCATTTCTAATTATTATTTTTTTTGACAATTATTACGGAATATATTTCTGTAAATCAAAACTTCAACAATTGCCCATTGGATGGATTTACATAGAGAACCTTTGTAACTAACATCCTGGACACATGATTTTTGAAGGTCAAATTTACCCAAGGACTTGTGGAGACACTTCTAACTATATAATTATATATTCTTCTTTAACTCCTTGATTTACTTCAATTCTATCTTATCTAATTGAACACATGAAGCAGTTCAGGATTTACTTCTGATTTATTACTGTTAAAGCAATGTATGTTCAACAATCTAATTGGAGCTTGCTCTAAATAATGGGAGGCACTCAAAAGCTTTGCTTAATTTTTTCAAGGCTCAAAGAAACTTAACTTCATAATAAGTGGGGTTTTAAATGATTGGTAAATAAATCCCTTGCTGCCCTGTACTACAGTTGTATGTCGTAAATTGTTGTTTGTCTTTTTTTTCCATTCACAGTAAGGTCTCCAGTGACACGGTTATATGAGGCTGTTAGGGAGGTCCAGCAGGGCTCTCTGGCTAAGCCCAGGAAGTACATTAAATCGTTTTTTCCCCCTCAATCTACACAATTCCACATAATGACAAAGCAACAACAGGTTTAGATTTTCTTGCATGTTTATTAAAAATGAAAAACGGAAATATCACATTTAGATAAGTATTCAGACCCCTTTACTCAGTACTTTGTTGAAGCACCGTTGGCAGTGATTACAGCCTCAAGTCTTCTTGGATGTGACGCTACAAGCTTGGCACACCTGTATTTGGGGAGTTTCTCACATTCTTCTCTGCAGATCCTCTCAAGCTCTGTCAGGTTGGATGGGGAGCGTCGCTGCACAGCTATTTCAGGTCTCTTCAGAGATGTTCGATCAGATTCAAGTTCCTGCTCTGGCTGGGCCACTCAAGAACATTCAGAGACTTGTCCAAAAGCCACTCCTGTGTTGTCTTGAATGTGCTTAGGGTCGTTGTCCTGTTGGAAGGTGAACCGCCGCCTCAGTCTGAGGTCCTGAGCACTCTGGAGAAGGTTTTCATAAAGGATCTCTCTGTACTTTGCTCCGTTCATCTTTCTCTCGATCCTGACTAGTCGTCCAGTCCCTGCCGCTGAAAAACATCCCCACAGCATGATACTGCCACCACCATGCTTCACCCCGTAGGGATGGTGCCAGTTTTCTCCAAATGTGACGCTTGGCATTCAGCCCGAAGAGTTCAATCTTGGTTTCACCAGACCAGAAAATCTCATTCCTCATGGTCTGGCAGTCTTTAGGTGCCTTTTGGCAAACTCCAAGCGGGCTGTCGTGTGCCTTTTACTGAGGAGTGGCTTCCATCTGGCCACTCTACCAGAAAGGCCTGATTGGTGGAGTGCTGCAGAGATGGTTGTCCTTTTGGAAGGTTCTCCCTTCTCCACAGAGGAACTTTAGAGCTCTGTCAGAGTGATCATCGAGTTCTTGGTCACCTCCCTGACCAAGGCCCTTATCCCCTATTGCTCAATTTGTATTAATCTCTCAAAAAATAAATGCCACTTAACGATCAGTCATAACAAGCCTTTTAATTATAAATATAGAAACGATATCAAAACGTAGACAATAAACTGGTCAGTACCACAACAAATCCGCAATGCAGTGAAAACCTCCCAACACAATTATGCCTCAAACAAACCAATTAGAATCAAATGCATCTTAGGTTAATATAAATTAAAAGTTTAACAGGTTAATGTGCAGCTTATTTCATGTTATTGTACTACAGCTTACAGAGAAACAGACACTTTCTAGCATTTTCTAGTTCTATTTTCTAAATGACGTTAAAAAATAATATAATACAATTATATTAAGGATTTAGTGACAGTTGTGCTGAAGGATCCCTTAAGTTAAAAGAGAAAACAAAGATAATGTAGACATTCAATTAAATAAATACATAATTATATTAGGAATGTTACAGCTTTATTACTCCCAATGTAATAGATAAAGAAAGAAAACAAATATAAATAAAGAAATAATTATATTAAAAATGACGTAACTTCATTTGGAAACTACGTGAACCTTGTTGTGCAAATATGTGTGCCAGACACGTAACTTCTACAGTAAGACACATAACTTCTACAGTAAGACACGTAACTTCTACAGTAAGACACGCAACTTCTACAGTAAGACACGCAACTTCTACAGTAAGACACGCAACTTCTACAGTAAGACACGCAACTTCTACAGTAATCTTGATATGTTATAGTCATTAACAAATGTATGAAACTTGTTACAAACACATATCATATTTAACCTGAAGAAAATAATCTAATTGATTCACCTGATAATAATAATAACTTAATTTTTTAAATAAAATAAATTAACTGGCAAAGTGCCTTTATATAGAAATGTCAAACTTGCTTTGCATAAAGCATTCGATAAAATAGTGGTCGAGCTAGATACTTTTCACGGTGCCCTAATACACATGGAGCCAAGATCTTCTTCATTTTGTCGAGGACAGTTGTCCCTCACCAGGGACATATAATCTCACAGAGAGTCCATTGACTCAAAAAATACAGACATACTCAAGTCTCTAGAAAGTCCTTCCCTCCTTGTGTGTAGCATAGCATACTGCAGTAGGGTAACTCCCCCTGGTTACAGCCAGAGACATATACTGCAGTAGGGCAACTCCCCCTGGTTACAACCAGAGACATATACTACAGTAAGGTAACTCCCCCTGGTTACAACCAGAGACATATACTACAGTAGGGCAACTCCCCCTGGTTACAGCCAGAGACATATACTACAGTAGGGCAACTCCCCCTGGTTACAACCAGAGACATATACTACAGTAGGACAACTCCCCCTGGTTACAACCAGAGACATATACTGCAGTAGGGCAACTCCCCCTGGTTACAACCAGAGACATATACTACAGTAGGGCAACTCCCCCTGGTTACAACCAGAGACATATACTACAGTAGGACAACTCCCCCTGGTTACAACCAGAGACATATACTGCATAGATATAGATATATATTGTGTACCATATACTGTATATGGCTGTGGTTACACCTGGCTGACGATCTCTGAGTCCTCTTCAACAAACCACTGTACAGGAGTTCCATCTGCAGCCCTCTGAAGGATCCGCTTCTGGTGGGGACCCTGAAACACAACAACACATTTCGTTCCTGTTCATTATATTTAAATGTATACTTTCAATTTTAGCCATTTAGCAGACACTCTTATCCAGAGTGACTTACAGGAGCAATTAGGGTTAAGTGCCTTGCTTAAGGGCACATCAACAGATTTTTCACCTAGTCAGCTCGGAGATTCAAACCAGCGACCTTTCGGTTACTGGCCCAACGTTCTTAACTGCTAGGCTACCTGCCGCCCTACATACCATTACACTCTTAACCGCTAGGCTACCTGCCGCCCTACATTACATTACACTCTTAACCGCTAGGCTACCTGCCACCCTACATTACACTCTTAACCGCTAGGCTACCTGCCACCCTACATTACACTCTTAACCGCTAGGCTACCTGCCGCCCTACATTACATTACACTCTTAAGCGCTAGGCTACCTGCCGCCCTACATTACATTACACTCTTAACCGCTAGGCTACCTGCCACTCTACATTACATTCTTAACCGCCAGGCTACCTGCCGCCCTACATACCATTACACTCTTAACCGCTAGGCTACATGCCACCCTACATTACATTACACTCTTAACCGCTAGGCTACCTGCCACCCTACATTACATTACACTCTTAACCGCTAGGCTAACTGCCGCCCTACATTACATTACACTCTTAACCGCTAGGCTACCTGCCTCCCTATATTACACTCTTAACCGCTAGGCTACCTGCCACCCTACATTACATTAAACTCTTAACCGCTAGGCTACCTGCCACCCTACATTACACTCTTAACCGCTAGGCTACCTGCCGCCCTACATTACACTCTTAACCGCTAGGCTACCTGCCTCCCTATATTACATTACACTCTTAACCGCTAGGCTACCTGCCACCCTACAATACATTACACTCTTAACCGCTAGGCTACCTGCCGCCCTACATTACATTACACTCTTAACCGCTAGGCTACCTGCCGCCCTACATTACATTACACTCTTAACCGCTAGGCTACCTGCCTCCCTATATTACACTCTTAACCGCTAGGCTACCTGCCACCCTACATTACACTCTTAACCGCTAGGCTACCTGCCGCCCTACATTACATTACACTCTTAAGCGCTAGGCTACCTGCCGCCCTACATTACATTACACTCTTAACCGCTAGGCTACCTGCCGCCCTACATTACATTACACTCTTAACCGCTAGGCTACCTGCCGCCCTACATTACATTACACTCTTAACCGCTAGGCTACCTGCCGCCCTACATTACATTACACTCTTAACCGCTAGGCTACCTGCCGCTCTACATTACATTCCTGTTCCTTTAATATCAATATGAGATGTTAGTAATGCTATGGTGGTGAGTGTTAGGGGGCATCCTCACCTGCAGGTAGGGCGGGAGGTGAGGGGACGTGGGGCTCTTCACTCTGAACGACCCTTGGCCTTCCAGGGAACTCGGGCGTGACTTCTGGAACTGGTTCCAGGACTTGAGCTCGTCTGACGACATTTCCCTGGGCAACACCCGGGCAGGTTGATTGGGGTACTCCCTCAGTGACGGGGTATGTACCAGGCAAGTGTAGGGGGGTGGAGGCTTCAGAACTCTCCTGGGGGATGACGGTGGGGGCCCCTGCTGCCAGCGTCTGTGCTGCTGCTGTTGCTGGGGGGGCCGGGAGGGGGACAGGTAAAGACCCTTCCCCAGGGGACTGCCCAGGTCCTGTGGGGAAAGAGGGGAACATGCGCCTTCCTCTGCCATTCTTCTTCTCAAGCTGGGAGAGGACCGGTGCTGGTTGTTTTTCTTGTGAAAGCTGGAGCCATACAACGCAGGGCTGGTGGGACTTTGGGCTCCGTAGTGGAAGCCATAGGGAGGAGGGCATTGCTTGGGGATCTCGGGAGATGCGGGGCCCTCCCTGTCTTTGTGATTATCTCTGTCCGTGTCCCGGCTGGGGGGGCTGGTGTAGGAGGGGACAGAGTGTTCAGAGCTGCTGTCCTCAGAGCTGGACTGGTACAGTCGCTGGGGGCTGGTGTAGGATGGGACAGAGTGTTCAGAGCTGGACTGGTACAGACGCTGGGGGGTGTACTGTGGAGACCGAACCAGGAACTCTGGCCGTCGGCGTGGCAACCTGGCTCTCCCACGTCCCTCACCCAGGTCATGAGTGGGCTTACTTCTGGGAAGCCTGAGAAGATGAAAAAAGACAGGGGAGAGAAAAGTGAGCTACTGTGATGCACTTTGTGTATGTCTGTCTCCCTATACTGTGTAATTAATACAGCAACTTCATTATTAAATGTGATCTAATCTAGTCAATGTATTTTATCAATATAATTTATGTAACGTATTACCCACCCACAACAATAGACACACAAGAAGACACAATAAAGGTAATCAACACCTTTATCTGTGTTATGGTGTTGACGTTCTGTGTTATGGTGTTGATGTTCTGTGTTATGGTGTTGATGTTATGGTGTTGACGTTCTGTGTTATGGTGTTGATGTTATGGTGTTGACGTTCTGTGTTATGGTGTTGACGTTCTGTGTTATGGTGTTGATGTTCTGTGTTATGGTGTTGACGTTCTGTGTTATGGTGTTGATGTTATGGTGTTGACGTTCTGTGTTATGGTGTTGATGTTCTGTGTTATGGTGTTGATGTTCTGTGTTATGGTGTTGATGTTCTGTGTTATGGTGTTGATGTTATGGTGTTGACGTTCTGTGTTATGGTGTTGATGTTCTGTGTTATGGTGTTGACGTTCTGTGTTATGGTGTTGATGTTATGGTGTTGACATTCTGTGTTATGGTGTTGATGTTCTGTGTTATGGTGTTGATGTTCTGTGTTATGGTGTTGATGTTCTGTGTTATGGTGTTGATGTTATGGTGTTGACGTTCTGTGTTATGGTGTTGATGTTATGGTGTTGACGTTCTGTGTTATGGTGTTGATGTTCTGTGTTATGGTGTTGACGTTCTGTGTTATGGTGTTGATGTTCTGTGTTATGGTGTTGACGTTCTGTGTTATAGTGTTGATGTTCTGTGTTATGGTGTTGATGTTCTGTGTTATGGTGTTGATGTTATGGTGTTGACGTTCTGTGTTATGGTGTTGATGTTCTGTGTTATGGTGTTGATGTTCTGTGTTATGGTGTTGATGTTATGGTGTTGACGTTCTGTGTTATGGTGTTGATGTTCTGTGTTATGGTGTTGACGTTCTGTGTTATGGTGTTGATGTTCTGTGTTATGGTGTTGATGTTCTGTGTTATGGTGTTGATGTTATGGTGTTGACGTTCTGTGTTATGGTGTTGATGTTCTGTGTTATGGTGTTGATGTTCTGTGTTATGGTGTTGACGTTCTGTGTTATGGTGTTGATGTTCTGTGTTATGGTGTTGATGTTCTGTGTTATGATGTTGACGTTCTGTGTTATGGTGTTGATGTTCTGTGTTATGGTGTTGACGTTCTGTGTTATGGTGTTGATGTTCTGTGTTATGGTGTTGATGTTCTGTGTTATGGTGTTGATGTTATGGTGTTGACGTTCTGTGTTATGGTGTTGATGTTCTGTGTTATGGTGTTGATGTTCTGTGTTATGGTGTTGACGTTCTGTGTTATGGTGTTGATGTTCTGTGTTATGGTGTTGATGTTCTGTGTTATGGTGTTGATGTTATGGTGTTGACGTTCTGTGTTATGGTGTTGGCGTTCTGTGTTATGGTGTTGGCGTTCTGTGTTCTGGTGTTGGCGTTCTGTGTTATGGTGTTGACGTTCTGTGTTATGGTGTTGGCGTTCTGGTGTTGACGTTCTGTGTTCTGGTGTTGACGTTCTGTGTTCTGGTGTTGACGTTCTGTGTTCTGGTGTTGACGTTCTGTGTTCTGGTGTTGACGTTCTGTGTTGTGGTGTTGGCGTTCTGTGTTATGTGTTGACGTTCTGTGTTATGGTGTCAACATTCTGTGTTATGGTGTCAACATTCTGTGTTATGGTGTCGACGGTCTGTGTTATGGTGTCAACATTCTGTGTTATGGTGTCGACGGTCTGTGTTATGGTGTCGACAGTCTGTGTTATGGTGTCGACAGTCTGTGTTGTGGTGTCGACGTTCTATGTTATGGTGTCGACAGTCTGTGTTATGGTGTCGACGTTCTGTGTTGTGGTGTCGACGTTCTGTGTTGTGGTGTCGACGTTCTGTGTTGTGGTGTCGACAGTCTGTGTTATGGTGTCGACGGTCTGTGTTGTGGTGTCGACGTTCTGTGTTGTGGTGTCGACAGTCTGTGTTATGGTGTCGACAGTCTGTGTTATGGTGTCGACGTTCTGTGTTATGGTGTCGACGTTCTGTGTTGTGGTGTCGACAGTCTGTGTTATGGTGTCGACAGTCTGTGTTATGGTGTCGACGTTCTGTGTAACGGTGGTGACGTTGTTAAGCGTTGGTTGGTTACCTGAAGGACAGGGAGTACTGTCTGCGTACGTGCAGCTCTGGAGTCGAGGGGGCGCTGGAGGAGTTGATCTGTCCATGTCTCAGAGCCAGGTTCTTAATGGAGGGGAAGTGGGAGGGCAGGACTCTGCTGTCTGCAGGGAACACTGGGGTCCCTACTGGGGTCCCTACTGGACTTCTGCTCAGAAAAAGAGGGAGAGAGAAAGAGTGGGCAGAGCAGGATTTAGACAACTGCTAGTTTAAAAGTTAGAGGATGTAGTTTATGTAGTCAAAAGCAAAACCCTTTTTAATGGGGTTCTGGGCAGAATAAATATTTGAGTAGCAAAGTAGGACCTGCACACTCAGTTGCTCCACCTTTATTGGTTAACAGCGTTCTGATCCAAAAAGGATATGGACTCTTACCTTGGCCTGCTGCTGCAGACAGTGTTAGGTTTCAGATAGGGCTGGTCCAGATTAGACTCTCTCCAGGGGGAGTTCTGGATGGGGGAGCGCTCAGGAAACTCCACACTGCAGCTGGAGCCTATACTGGAGGTTTGGGTCTGCTCCACACTGCAGCTGGAGCTGAGGCTCTGGGCTGAGATGTGATGGAGACTGCCCTGGGAGGAGGAGGACTGGAGGGACAGGGAGCCCACAGAGGACTGTATGAGTGGGTCGACAGATGATGAGGAAGAGAGAGAGTCTATGGATAGATAGAGGAGACACAATAGAAAGGGTCAGACATGACACTTTGGAATAGTTGAATTGTATTGGCATTTCTACTGTGTTAGTTGATAACTCACCATCGTCCAGGGCCACTGCATCAGACAGGGAGCTGTCGTCAGACATGCACAGATCTGGGGACAGAATTAAAAGAAGGCTTTATTTAAGACTTCATTCAATTAGGGGAAGGGGTTGTGAAAATTATCAACATTGTAGTGTAATTCTTCTGACATGTACTGCTTATGTGATTCAATAACTAAACAATTGTGAATTTAAAAAAACTCCAACCTCCATCGGAATGAGTGAGAATATAACCAAAGACAGTACCGTATGAAAATAGGCATAGCCTTAATGGCCATGGACTCTTAGAATCTCTTAGAATCTTCCTAGGTTCCAGCCTTTCTAGGGAGTTTTTCCTAGCCACCGTTCTAATGCATCTGCATTGCTTTTAGGCTGGGTTTCTGAATAAGAACTTTGTGACATCTGCTTACATAATAAGGGCTTTATAAATACATTTCATTGATCGGCAGAAACTACCTATCAATCAATGTCATGGCGACCTTGGCTAGCTAAGCTCATGCGTAGAAACATGTAATCGGGTCTTAACTGTCCAATAAAAATAGTATCTGAAATACTTCTTCAGTATATCCTGTCCACAGGGGGCTGCTGAGGGAAGGACGGCTCATAATAATGGCTGGAATGGAGTGAATGGAATGGAATCAAAGACCTGGAAACTGTGTGTTTGATGTGTCTGATACCATTCCATGTATTCCGCTCCAGCCATTACTATGAGCCGTCCTCCCCAATTAAGGTGCCACCGACCTCCTGTGATCCTGTTGCTATCATCCGTAAAATATCTGTATAAATTAATTGGTCCCAATGAAGTATGAACAACAGTACAACTATAAAACTCAAAGGCACTCCTTCGATGTAAATTTGTTTTTGACAAAAATGAAAACTTGTCAGTTTGTCACTTTCACTAGGTTGGAGTTATAACATGTTCAACTACTTAAGAAATGGGATACAATCTAGGTTGTGCCTTTTAGATTTAGAGAAAATGAACAACTAAGGAATCATTTTTCATTTCTCTCATCGACTTGTCAAGCTCCAGCCTGGTCTGCTTAGTTTGCTTCGCAAGTATTCCCGGAAGTCTCACAATGTTTAGAAACGGTGATTCTGTGTAACCTAATCTCCCTGCAGACTGCAGAGCCCAATGTGACCAGATGGGGGCAGCAGTAGCACAGGCACAGCATTCACCTCTGTGTTTGGCTGTGCTGTTGTTCTTGTTGGTCGGTGGAGAGGAGCACTCGTTTCTGATCCTGTGCTGAAACACAGCTTCCTGGAGATCCTTAACTTTCCTATCTTCCCTCTTACACTGCTGCAGCCTGCTCTTCTTCTGTGGTTTGGACAGGTGCTCCTCCACTGAGAGTCTACGGGCCGCTTCAACGATCTGGAGCTGCAAGGCCAGGTCTGCCTCTAAGGAATGAAGCTCTGAATCCTGAGTGAGAGAAAGTTTTTATTTTTATTTAGCTTAGATGAATAACAATGAACTATCAATTTAATAGACTTCTTGATTGGGCTGGGTTTAAGGAAATAAATACTGTATTCAGTGTTCAAATCTCTCTATCTGATATGCACTTTGCCTTTGCTTATAAGCTTTACGACATATTGTTAGGAAAAACTCCTGACCTTACCTATTACCAATACTGTGTAATATAGGAAGTGTAAAGGATGACCGTGGGAAGGGTTCATATTGGTCTGTACCTCTCCATCCTGGTGAATGAGACTGCCATCCAGTTTGAAGGTAGCTCCTATCCTCCTCCGGACACGAGGTGGCTTCTCATCAGGAAGTAGGGAGTAGTCTGAAGACAATTTACCTGTCAGCTCCTGTAAAATAAATACAATCCAAAGTCAACTGAAGTCATTTCTAAACATACCCCTAAGAGATTACATCTGAAAGAGCAGTCTGTAACTCTTCTATGAACCATTGGTATGTAAATATGAGACTCAGTTTTGTGACGTGCAGGAGACCTATGTTAGCCCACTGAACTACAACCTAGGCATTACCTCAGGGAGCTAACATAGGTCTTCAGGTCTCAGGCTAGGTTAGACACTCACAGCCTCCCTGACACAAAAAAAATATATATTTATTATTATTATTTATTTTTTATATATTTTTTATTAGGGGGTAGATCAGCTTTAATATTGCAGGTAGATTGTAGCTTCCATCAATGTAATTGTCTGCATCACCCATATTGTCACGTATGCTCCCTCGCTGGCCTCTAGGTCACCAGGCTGCTCATTAGGGCGCACACCTGTCACCAGCGTTACGCGCATAATGACACTCACCTGGACTCCATCACCTCCTTGATTACCTGCCCTTTATATGTCCCTCCCTTTGGTTTCCTCCCCAGTCGTCATTGTTCCTGCTTCATGTCGGTGCGCTGTTTGTGTTTCTTGTTTTGTTAATTTATTAAATGTATTCACTCCCTGAACTTGCTTCCCGACTCTCAGTGTACATCGTTACACATATATTCTTGTTGCAAGTATATATACAGTACCAGTCAAAAGTTTGGATACACCTACTCATTCAAGGGTTTTTCTTGATTTTTTTACATGAAATAACACCATATATAACACCATATATTTTATATTTGAGATTCTTCAAAGTAGCCACCCTTTGCCTTGATGACAGCTTTGCACACTCCTAGCATTCTCTCAACCAGCTTCATGAGGTAGTCACCTGGAATGCATTTCAATTAACAGGTGTGCCTTGTTAAAAGTTGTGGAATTTCTTTCATTAATGCATTTGAGCCAATCAGTTGTGTTCAAACAAGGTATGGGTGGTATACAGAAGATGGCTCTATTTGGTAAAAGACCAAGTCCATATTATGGCAAGAACAGCTTAAATAAGCAAAGAGAAAGGACAGTCCATCATTACTTTAAGACATGAAGGTCAGTCAAGGCGGAACATTTCAAGAACTTTGAAACTTTCTTCAAGTGCAGTTGCAAAACAATGAAGCGATACGATGAAACTGGTTCTCATGAGGACCGCCACAGGAAAGGAAGACCCAGAGGTACCTCTGCTGCAGAGGATAAGTTCATTAGAGTTACCAGCCTCAGAAATTGCAGCCCAACTAAATGCGTCACAGAGTTCAAGTAACAGACGCATCTCGACATCAATTCTTCAGAGGAGAATGCGTGAATTACATTTTTTAATGTTACCTTTATTTAACTAGGCAAGTCAGTTCAGAACAAATTCTTATTTACAACGACGGCCTAGGAACAGTGGGTTAACTGACTTGTTAACCCACTGTTAATAACAGTGGCAGAATGACAGATTTGTACCTTGTCAGCTGAGGAATTCAAAATTGCAACCTTTCGGTTACTAGCCCAACGCTCTAACCACTAGGCTACCTGCTGCCCCAATCAGGCCTTTGTGGTCGAATTGCTGCAAAGAAACCACTACTAAAGGACATCAATAAGAAGAGACTTGCTTGGGCCAAGAAACAGGAGCAATGGACATTAGACCAGTAGAAATCTGTCCTTTGGTCTGATGAGTCCAAACGTGAGGTTTTTGGTTCCAACTACCGTGTTTTTGTGAGACGAAGAGTAGGTGACCGGATGATCTCTGCATATGTGGTTCCCACTGTGAAGCATCGAGGAGGAGGTGTGATGGTGCTTTGCTGATGACACTGTCAGTGATTTATTTAGAATTCAAGGCACACTTAACCAGAGATACGCCATCCCATCTGGTTTGCGCGTAGTTGGACTATCAATTGTTTTTCTACAGGACAATGACCCAAAACATCTCCAGGCTGTGTAAGGGCTATTTGACCAAGAAGGAGAGTGATGGAGTGCTGAATCAGATGACCTGGCTATCACAATCACCCGACCTCAACCCAATTGAGATGGTTTGGGATGAGTTGGACAGCAGAGTGAAGGAAAAGCAGCCAACAAGTGCTCAACATATGTGGGAACTCCTTCAAGACTGTTGTAAAAGCATTCCTCATGAAGCTGGTTGAGAGAATGCCAAGAGTGTGCAAAGCTGTCATCAAGGCAAAGGGTGGCTACTTTGAAGAATCTCAAATATAAAATATATTTTGATTTGTTTATCACTTTTTTGGTTACTACATGATTCCATATGTGTTATTTCATAGTTTAATGTCTTCACTAGTAATCTACAATGTAGAAAACCCCTGGAATGAGGAGGTGTGTCCAAACTTTTGACTGGTACTGTATATATATATATATATATATATATATATATCTCAACACCGTTATAGATATGCATAAATACAATAGTGTGAATACTCACAGCCTCTCTAATGCAGAGCTTCTTGAGGTCCAGTAGACACAGCTCCAGCCTGTTCTCCAGAGCCTGGTGCTTCAGCCTCATGGCCCGGGTGTGGGTGGTCAGGTCCTTGACTGGCAACGTGGGGCTGTCGGGACCTGAGATGATGTTAATGGAGATTTTTCCACAGAGCACAGGCCTCATGCAGGCATCACATGGTGCCACATTTGGTGCTTTTATCACAGAATTAACGATTGCTATAGATTATAGACATTTCAGCAAGCTTGCCAACTATCAATACACTTTATCTCTTGAATTTATCTCCTGAATTTATCTCTGAAGTTCAATATTTGATACGACAGATTTAGGTCTCAGCATTAATAATGCGTTCAGTGCTTTCCGTAAAGATTTATATCTGAACCTAGAATGGATCTCTTTCACATTTAGGGTTGTTGATGTGTTAAGCTCTTACCAGAGTTGAGAATGATCCCACTGTCAGTGTCACTGGTCTCCTCTTTATCCATCATGGCTGTTGGAAGGTATTTTCACACTGTTAAAACCTGTTGGAAAATAGATAAATAGTTAAATCATTATTAAATCATCCTGATTCACCAAGAAACATATCCAGCTTTATGATCTCTCAGGACGGGGGAAAACTGATTCACCAAAAAACATATCCAGCTTTATGATCTATCAGGACTGGGGAAAACTGATTCACCAAAAAACATATCCAGCTTTATGATCACTCAGGACGGGGAAAAACTGATTCACCAAGAAACATATCCAGCTTTATGATCTCTCAGGACGGGGGAAAACTGATTCACCAAAAAACATATCCAGCTTTATGATCTCTCAGGACGGGGGAAAACTGATTCACCAAGAAACATATCCAGCTTTATGATCTCTCAGGACGGGGGAAAACTGATTCACTAAGAAACATATCCAGCTTTATGATCTCTCAGGACGGGGGAAAACTGATTCACCAAGAAACATATCCAGCTTTATGATCTCTCAGGACGGGGGAAAACTGATTCACCAAGAAACATATCCAGCTTTATGATCTCTCAGGACGGGGGAAAACTGATTCACCTAAAAACATATCCAGCTTTATGATCTCTCAGGACGGGGGAAAACTGATTCACCTAAAAACATATCCAGCTTTATGATCTCTCAGGACGGGGGAAAACTGATTCACCAAGAAACATATCCAGCTTTATGATCTCTCAGGACGGGGGAAACTGATTCACCAAGAAACATATCCAGCTTTATGATCTCTCAGGACGGGGGAAAACTGATTCACCAAAAAACGTATCCAGCTTTATGATCTCTCAGGACGGGGGAAAACTGATTCACCTAAAAACATATCCAGCTTTATGATCTCTCAGGACGGGGGAAAACTGATTCACCAAGAAACATATCCAGCTTTATGATCTCTCAGGACGGGGGAAAACTGATTCACCTAAAAACATATCCAGCTTTATGATCTCTCAGGACGGGGGAAAACTGATTCCCCTAAAAACATATCCAGCTTTATGATCTCTCAGGACGGGGGAAAACTGATTCACCAAGAAACATATCCAGCTTTATGATCTCTCAGGACGGGGGAAAACTGATTCACCTAAAAACATATCCAGCTTTATGATCTCTCAGGACGGGGGAAAACTGATTCACCAAAAAACATATCCAGCTTTATGATCTCTCAGGACGGGGGAAAACTGATTCACCAAGAAACATATCCAGCTTTATGATCTCTCAGGACGGGGGAAAACTGATTCACCAAGAAACATATCCAGCTTTATGATCACTCAGGACGGGGAAAACTGATTCACCTAAAAACATATCCAGCTTTATGATCTCTCAGGACGGGGGGAAACTGATTCACCAAGAAACATATCCAGCTTTATGATCTCTCAGGACGGGGGAAAACTGATTCACCAAGAAACATATCCAGCTTTATGATCTCTCAGGACGGGGGAAAACTGATTCACCAAAAAACATATCCAGCTTTATGATCTATCAGGACTGGGGAAAACTGATTCACCAAAAAACATATCCAGCTTTATGATCACTCAGGACGGGGGAAAACTGATTCACCAAGAAACATATCCAGCTTTATGATCTCTCAGGACGGGGGAAAACTGATTCACCAAAAAACATATCCAGCTTTATGATCTCTCAGGACGGGGGAAAACTGATTCACCAAGAAACATATCCAGCTTTATGATCTCTCAGGACGGGGGAAAACTGATTCACTAAGAAACATATCCAGCTTTATGATCTCTCAGGACGGGGGAAAACTGATTCACCAAGAAACATATCCAGCTTTATGATCTCTCAGGACGGGGGAAAACTGATTCACCAAGAAACATATCCAGCTTTATGATCTCTCAGGACGGGGGAAAACTGATTCACCTAAAAACATATCCAGCTTTATGATCTCTCAGGACGGGGGAAAACTGATTCACCTAAAAACATATCCAGCTTTATGATCTCTCAGGACGGGGGAAAACTGATTCACCAAGAAACATATCCAGCTTTATGATCTCTCAGGACGGGGGAAAACTGATTCACCAAGAAACATATCCAGCTTTATGATCTCTCAGGACGGGGGAAAACTGATTCACCTAAAAACATATCCAGCTTTATGATCTCTCAGGACGGGGGAAAACTGATTCACCAAGAAACATATCCAGCTTTATGATCTCTCAGGACGGGGGAAAACTGATTCACCAAGAAACATATCCAGCTTTATGATCTCTCAGGACGGGGGAAAACTGATTCACCAAGAAACATATCCAGCTTTATGATCTCTCAGGACGGGGGAAAACTGATTCACCAAAAAACATATCCAGCTTTATGATCTCTCAGGACGGGGGAAAACTGATTCACCAAGAAACATATCCAGCTTTATGATCTCTCAGGACGGGGGAAAACTGATTCACCAAGAAACATATCCAGCTTTATGATCTCTCAGGACGGGGGAAAACTGATTCACCAAAAAACATATCCAGCTTTATGATCTCTCAGGACGGGGGAAAACTGATTCACCAAGAAACATATCCAGCTTTATGATCTCTCAGGACGGGGGAAAACTGATTCACCAAGAAACATATCCAGCTTTATGATCTCTCAGGACGGGGGAAAACTGATTCACCAAGAAACATATCCAGCTTTATGATCTCTTAGGACAGGGGAAAACTGATTCACCAAGAAACATATCCAGCTTTATGATCTCTCAGGACGGGGGAAAACTGATTCACCAAGAAACATATCCAGCTTTATGATCTCTCAGGACGGGGGAAAACTGATTCACCAAGAAACATATCCAGCTTTATGATCTCTCAGGACGGGGGAAAACTGATTCACCTAAAAACATATCCAGCTTTATGATCTCTCAGGATGGGGGAAAACTGATTCACCAAGAAACATATCCAGCTTTATAATCTCTCAGGACGGGGGAAAACTGATTCACCTAAAAACATATCCAGCTTTATGATCTCTCAGGACGGGGGAAAACTGATTCACCAAGAAACATATCCAGCTTTATGATCTCTCAGGACGGGGGAAAACTGATTCACCAAGAAACATATCCAGCTTTATGATCTCTCAGGACGGGGGAAAACTGATTCACCAAGAAACATATCCAGCTTTATGATCTCTCAGGACGGGGGAAAACTGATTCACCAAAAAACATATCCAGCTTTATGATCTCTCAGGACGGGGGAAAACTGATTCACCTAAAAACATATCCAGCTTTATGATCTCTCAGGACGGGGGAAAACTGATTCACCAAGAAACATATCCAGCTTTATGATCTCTCAGGACGGGGGAAAACTGATTCACCAAGAAACATATCCAGCTTTATGATCTCTCAGGACGGGGGAAAACTGATTCACCTAAAAAATATACGTTTCCATTCCTGATGCCGAAAGTATTTTTATTCTGATCCTCTAGCTTCCTCTTCTCTCTCTTTCTTCTTCTCCCTCCTCCCTCTTCTCCCTCCCTCCCTCCTACCCTGTCCTCCCTCCCTCCTACCCTGTCCTCCCTCCCTCCTACCCTTACCTCTCTCCCTCCTACCCTGTTCTCCCTCCCTCCTGCCCTGTTCTCCCTCCCTCCCTCCTGCCCTGTTCTCCCTTCACAATAGGCAGCAGCCCCCATGCTTGACTCGGCACATGTGCGAGGGGACCAGGGGTTAATCCGAAACCGGACGCTATGGCAACGGTCACAGGGCGTACCGCTGTTCTCCGAGGGGAGTTTGTGTGTGTTGCCATACGGAATGTCAGAGGGCGTTTAAAAGGGACGCACCGTCGCACCCCAAAAAATAGAACAGGAAAGCAGATGGCTGCAGAGCAGGGGAATTATCCCTCTCATGGACTGCACCTGTTCCCCCTCCCAGAGTCACACACACACCAACAGCGCTCCATTCAACCAGTGTCCAGAGAAACAACCCTCGAGGGGCTTTTGAAGTGGAACAATGTTTCAATGCTGAACCTGTCTCTGTAGCATCAGCCAGCTCACATAAAGACACTGAAGGTTCATGATATAGCACATCTAGGATTTCACTTATACATTCTCACACTGTTGAACACATAAACAATGTTTATGATCCATTCTATTGTGTGTGTGTGTGTGTGCGTGTGCGCGTGCGTGCGTGTGTGTGTGTGTGTGTGTGTGCGTGCGTGTGTGTGTGTGTGTGTGTGCGTGCGTGTGTGTATACGTACTAGGGTTGAATGGCGGGAACCCGGTTACTGAGATTTACCGCCCAAAACCACTCCCTTTCCCCGGTATAAATAACTGAGAGAAAACGGTAAATTATAATAAATTATTTATATGAACAGCATGGTGTGAAATGGAACTTTTTAATGATATGCCCTGTCTAAATACGGCCTCTATACGGCCTCTATATGGGCTCTATACGGGCTCTATACGGGCTCTATACGTCCTCTATACGGCCTCCATACGGCCTCCATACGGCCTCCATACGGCCTCTATACGGCCTCCATACGGCCTCTATACGGCCTCTATACGGGCTCTATATGGGCTCTATACGGCCTCCATACAGGCTCTATACCGGCTCTATACGGCCTCTATACGGGCTCTATACGGCCTCTATACGGCCTCCATACAGGCTCTATACGGCCTCTATACGGGCTCTATATGGCCTCTATACGGCCCCTATACGGGCTCTATACGGCCTCTATACGGCCTCCATACGGCCTCTATACGGCCTCCATACGGCCTCTATACGGCCTCTATACGGGCTCTATACGGCCTCGGCATGATGAATCAACGCTCAGGGTGGGGACAGACCATCTCAGGATGGAGAGTAGTTCACAACGAATGTACTGTAGATCTATGTATCATCTCACCATGTTAACGTTTTGTGACAGGTAGGCAGCAGCACAGCCTATGCTACAGTAATAGAAATCCTGAACATCTCCATCTGGCTTTCAGGGGTCACCTTGTTATTGTTTTAATTCCAGATGCAGAGTTTTAAAACAGCCTGTCACTCAAATATCGTTGCTTTAAGTCAATGTACATGCAAGCACTCTCTCTCCGTCAACTCTCTCTCCATCAACATCCAAAATAGATCATCCTGTTCTAGATTTTCTAGATAGATTGAACAGGTCAGCGTAGACCAAGTGTGCATCTGAAATGGCACCCTACTCCCTATATCATGCCCATAGCTCTGGTCAAAGGTTGTGCACTATAGGGAATATGATGCAATTTTGGGCACATCCCATGACCACTACACTGCTGAAAATAACTTCCTTTAGACTGGGCAGCAAATTTGAGCTGTTGACATGAATCTTCTGTATCTATGTCTAAAAACACAACTTCAGTATGTCAACAGACGGAAGGAACTCACGTAGCTCACGTCTCTACAGGTCATGTTGCCTTAGCCGCTGTGGGTTACCAAGTCCAAATAATCCACTGGTCCTATCTAGAGCAGTGATGTTTAGAGATGGGTATCAGGCCTGTTCCTGTAGAGATGCGGAGGACTCATCACCCTGGGAGAGTTCCAAATTTAACCCTATTCCCTTTAAAGTGCACTACTTTTGACCAGGGCCCATGTCTTCTATATAGAGAATAGGCTCAATGGCACAGACACATTTTTTACCTAGTCGGCTCAGGGATTCGCACCAGCGACCTCTCGGTTACCGGCCCAACGCCTTAACCACTAGGCTACCTGTATACACCAGTCTGGACAATCTGCTGTGGGTTCAATAATTGCTGATCCAGTCGAGGAGGAGCGCTGGTTGGTTGGGCCAACACTGAGACAACAGAGCAGGAAGAGGAGAGTGGAAAGGAACAGGGCTGAGTGGCTGAGGTAGGGGCCTACAGTGAGACAGTGGAAGGAAGAGGACTGAGGTAGGAGCCTACAGTGAGACAGTGAAAGGAAGAGGACTGAGGTAGGGGCCTACAGTGAGACAGTGGAAGGAAGAGGGCTGAGGTAGGGGCCTACAGTGAGACAGTGGAAGGAAGAGGGCTGAGGTACGGTCATACAGTGGAAGGAAGGGGGCTGAGGTAGGGGCCTACAGTGAGACAGTGGAAGGAAGGGGGCTGAGGTAGGGGCCTACAATGAGACAGTGGAGGGAAGGGGGCTGAGGTAGGGGCCTACAGTGAGACAGTGGAAGGAAGAGGACTGAGGTAGGGGCCTATAGTGAGACAGTGGAAGGGAGAGGGCTGAGGTAGGGGCCTATAGTGAGACAGTGGAAGGAAGAGGGCTGAGGTAGGGGCCTACAGTGAGACAGTGGAAGGAAGGGGGCTGAGGTAGGGGCCTACAGTGAGACAGTGGAAGGAAGGGGGTTGAGGTAGGGGCCTACAGTGAGACAGTGGAAGGAAGGGGGCTGAGGTAGGGGCCTACAGTGAGACAGTGGAAGGAAGAGGGCTGAGGTAGGGGCCTACAGTGAGACAGTGAAAGGAAGAGGGCTGAGGTAGGGGCCTACAGTGAGACAGTGGAAGGAAGGGGGCTGAGGTAGGGGCCTCCAGTGAGACAGTGGAAGGAAGAGGGCTGAGGTAGGGGCCTACAGTGAGACAGTGGAAGGAAGGGGGCTGAAGTAGGGTCCTACAGTGAGACAGTGGAAGGAAGAGGGCTGAGGTAGGGGCCTACAGTGTGACAGTTGAAGGAAGAGGACTGACGTAGGGGCCTACAGTGAGACAGTGGAAAGGAAGGGGGCTGAGGTAGGGTCCTACAGTGAGACAGTGGAAAGGAAGAGGAACTCTAACCTTGAATACAAACTTATATGAGCAGAAACAGCATATTCAGACAGAGAGAGGGGGAAAACAGGGCTAGGTCTGAGTGGGTGAAGTGGAGTGAGGTGGAGACCTACATAGGGGGAACTCTCTGACTCAGACACTGACTGTAATAAAAAACAGACAGCAACAGGAACTCAAGAACTGGGTAATCAGACAGAGGCAGTCAGAGTTAGGGTAATATGGTGTTTCGCCCACTTACACCCCATAACTCTCCTAAGACTTTCACAATGTCTGTGGTTGCCTGAGGCCTAGGTCTACTGAGTGGGTGGATTGGATTGGATTGGGGTACAGCATTATTCAGAACCTTTCTATAAGTTGTAAACCTATGCCAAGATAAAACATAATTTGCCATAAAGTCTCCCTCTGTAGTGCCTTGCGGTTGGAGGCCGAGCAGTTGCCATTCCAGGCAGTGATGAAACCAGTCAGGATGCTCTTGCTGGTGCAACTGTTAAACCTTTTGAGGATCTGAGGACCCATGCCAAATATTTTCAGTCTCCTGAGGGGGAATAGGTTTTGTTGTGCCCTCTTCACGACTGTCTTAGTGTGCTTGGACCATGTTAGTTTGTTGGTGATGTGAACACCAAGGAACTTGAAGCTCTCAAGCTGCTCCACTACAGCCCCGTTGATGAGAATGGGGGTGTGCTCGGTCCTCTCTTTCCTGTAGTCCACAATCATCTCCTTTGTCTTGATCACGTTGAGGGAGAGGTTGTTGTCCTGGCACCACACGGCCAGGTCTCTGACCTCCTCCCTATAGGCTGTCTCGTTGTTGTCGGTGATCAGGCTGTTGTCATCTGCAAACTTAATGATGGTGTTGGAGTTGTGCCTGGCCGTGCAGTCATGAGTGAACAGGGAGTACAGGAGGGTGCTGAGCACGAACCCCTGAGGGGCCCCTGTGTTGAGGATCAGCGTGATGGATGTGGTGAGTGCGACCCGTCAGGAAGTCCAGGATCCAGTTGCAGAGGGAGGTGTTAAGTCCCAAGGTCCTTAGCTTATTGATGAGCTTTGACGGCACTATGGTGTTGAACGCTGAGCTGTAGTCAATGAATAGCATTCTCACATAGGTGTTCCTTTTGTCCAGGTGGGAAAGGGCAGTGTGGAGTGCAATAGAAACTGCATCATCTGTGGATCTGTCGGGGTGGTATGCCAATTGAAGTGGGTCTAGGGTTTCTGGGATGATGGTGTTTATGTGAGCTATGACCAGCCTTTCAAAGCACTTCATGGCTACAGACATGAGTGTTACGGGTCGGTAGTCATTTAGGCAGGTTACCTTAGTGTTCTTGGGCACAGGCACTAAGGTGGTCTGTTTAAAACATGTTGGTATTGCAGACTCGGACAAGGAGAGGTTGAAAATGTCAGTGAAGACACTTGCTAGTTGGTCAGCGCATGCTCGCAGTACACATCCTGGTAATCCGTCTGGCCCAGTGGCCTTGTGGATGTTGACCTGTCTAAAGGTCTTACTCACATCAGCTGCGGAGAGCGTGATCACACCGTCTTCCGGTACAGCTGGTGCTCTCATGCATGTTTCAGTGTTATTTGCCTTGAAGCGAGCATAGAAGTAGTTTAGCTCGTCTTGTAGGCTTGTGTCACTGGGCAGCTCTCGGCTGTGGTACCCATTGTAGTCTGTAATGTCTTGCAAGCCCTGCCACATCCAACAAACGTCAGTCGGTGTAGTACGATTCGTGAAAACTAAACATCTAACGGGAAACGGTTTGTTTACAGTTGATGATGATGATGATTGCGTGTGTGTGTGTGTGTGTGTGTGTGTGTGTGTGTGTGTGTGTGTGTGTGTGTGTGTGTGTGTGTGTGTGTGTGTGTGTGTGTGTTCAAATGAAACCAAACCAAGGCGTATGTGAAGCCTGTAATTAAGATTCGCTAGTGAATGCTGATACTATGGAATAAACTAAATGACTTTACAAAATGGATCCATTCTGTTCTGTCTGTATATACACAACATGGTCTGCTGGAGTGGAGGAAAGGGATTCCATTTTTTTATTTAACCTTTATTTAACTAGGCAAGTCAGTTAAGAACAAATTATTATTTACAATGACAGCCTGCCCCGGACGACGCTGGGCCAATTGTGTGCCGCCCTATGGGACGAGTGAGTGAGTGAGTGAGTGAGTGAGTGAGTGAGTGAGTGAGTGAGTGAGTGAGTGAGCGGATTGATTGATTGATTGATTGATTGATTGATTGATTTCAGAGGAATTTTATACACCCACAATATTTTCTTTGACCTGTACTGTAAAGTCAAAATATGTATCCGTCAACATAGTGGTAAAACAATGGGCAAAGATGGGAGAGAAGAACATCTGAAATTCCACAACCATAGAATTAGAATGAATAGAATGGTTATTCTAAAGTCATTCATTCTAATTGTATCACCACACCAGCATGGAGAGCATGAACCTCCCTCCCACACACACACACACACAGTTGCCTGAAATCAAGCAGTGGAGGCCATATGCTAGGCAGACACAGCAGCTCTGCTACAGACCAAGAACAGCATTAATACAGAGACCATAGAGGACAGCATTAATACAGAGACTATAATACAGAGACCATAGAGGACAGCATTAATACAGAGACCATAGAGGACAGCATTAATACAGAGACCATAGAGGACAACATTAATACAGAGACCATAGAGGACAACATTAATACAGAGACCATAGAGGACAACATTAATACAGAGACCATAGAGGACAACATTAATACAGAGACCATAATACAGAGATCATAGAGGACAGCCTTAATACAGAGACCATAGAGGACAACATTAACACAGAGACCATAATACAGAGATCATAGATGACAACATTAATACAGAGACCAGAGAGGACAATATTAATACAGAGACCATAGAGGACAGCATTAATACAGAGACCATAGAGAACAGCATTAATACAGAGATCATAGAGGAGATAACCCACTGTTCTCCAAGATCAAGACACATGGCTCTCTTTGACCCTCCGGACCTCAACATGACTTAATAGTGGTCAACCCCCTGTAAATTATGGTAACAGGATGTGTGACTCTGACAGATTTAGCTTCTTCTCCTATGTATAGCCTCTCTGTTAGCCTTTACCCTATTTAATCCACCCATGTGCTTGACATTAGTAACACATTCATCTTGACAATAGTAACACATTCATCTTGACAATAGTAACCCATTCATTTTGACAATAGTAACACATTCATCTTGACAATAGTAACACATTCATCTTGACAATAGTAAGACATTCATCTTGACAATAGTAACACATTCATCTTGACATTAGTAACACATTCATCTTGACAATAGTAACACATTCATCTTGACAATAGTAACACATTCATCTTGACAATAGTAACACATTCATCTTGACAATAGTAACACATTCATCTTGACAATAGTAACACATTCATCTTGACAATAGTAACACATTCAGCGTTGCATTTACTGTTTGAAGTAGAAGTAACACTGAGGTGTTTGACTGTAGGTCAGTGGTAGTTGTTTGTCAACCATTTCAAAAACGTTAATTGTTTAGTGTCAATGGATGCAAACAACCGTTTTTTTTATACAAAGACAGAAAAGGCTTGTTATGTGCAATATGGTAGTCCATTATGTCCTTTTGACTTGTCTTCCTGTGTTAAAGTGCCTTCGACATGTCTATTTTACCTCTTGGCGATGTCATTCAGAAACATAATGTTAACTTTCACTGCTATGGGTACGATACACAGCTGTACATTTCGACGAAACATGTTGAAGCCCCAAAATTTCCCTCCCTGGAAGCCCGTGTTCCAGACATAAGGAAGTGGATGGCGGCAAATGTTCTACTTTTAAACTCGGACAAAACAGAGATGCTAGTTCTAGGATCCAAGAAACAAAGAGATCTTCTGTTGGATCTGACAATTAATCTTGATGGTTGTACAGTCGTCTCAAATAAAACTGTGAAGGACCTTGGCGTTACTCTGGACCCTCATCTCTCTTTTGACGAACATATCAAGACTGTTTCAAGGTCAACTTTTTTCCATCTACGTAGCATTGCAAAAATTATTAACTTTCTGTCCAGAAATGATGCAGAAAAATGTATCCGTGCTTTTGACACTTCTAGGTTAGACTACTGCAATGCTCTACTTTCCGGCTATCTGGATAAAGCACTAAATAAACTTCCGTTAGTGCTAAACACGGCTGCTAGAATCTTGACAAGAACCAACAAATGTGATCATATTACTCCAGTGCTAGCCTCCCTACACTGGCTTCCTGTCAAGGCAAGGGCTGATTTCAAGGTTTTACTGCTAACCTACAAAGCATTTCATGGGCTTTCTCCTAAATATCTTTCTGGCCCAGAGGTGTGAAGGTGAATGGAAAGCCACTGGAACGACGAACCGCTCTTGCTGTCTCTGCCTGGCCGGTACCCCTCTCTCCCTATTAACCCTATTACGGGGGCTGAGTCACTGGCTTACTGGTGCTCTTCCATGCCGTCCCTAGGAAGGGTGCGTCACTTGAGTGGGTTGAGTCACTGACGTGATCTTCCTGTCCGGGTTGGCGCCCCCCTCAGGTTCGTACCATGGGGGAGATCTTCGTGGGCTATACTCGGCCTTGTCTCAGGGTAGTAAGTTGGTGGTTGAAGATATCCCTCTAGTGGTGTGGGGGCTGTGTTTTGGCAAAGTGGGTGGGGTTATATCTTGCCTGTTTAGCCCTGTCCAGGTGTATCGTCGGACGGGGCAAGCAGTGTTTCCTGACCCCTCCTGTCTTAGCCTCCAGTATTTATGCTGCAATAGTTTATGTGTCGGGGGGCTAGGGTCAGTCTGTTATATCTGGAGTATTTCTCATGTCTTATCTGGTGTCCTGTGTGAATTTAAGTATGCTCCCTCGACTTCTCTCCTCTCTCCCTCTCTCTTTCTCTCTGAGGACCTGAACCCTAGGACTATGCCTGGCATGATGACTCCTTGCTGTCCCCAGTCCACCTGGTCATGCTGCTGCTCCAGTTTCAACTGTTCTGCCTGCAGCTATGGAACCCTGACCTGTTCACCAGACGTGCTACCTTGTCCCAGGCCTGCTGTTTTTGTCTCTCTCTCTATCTACCGCACCTGCTGTCTCTAACTCTGAATGATCGACTATGAAAAGCCAAATGACATTTACTCCTGAGGTGCTGACCTGTTGCCACCTCTACAACCACTGTGATTATTATTATTTGACCCTGCTGGTCATCTATGAACATTTGAACAACTTGGCCATGTACTGTTATAATCCCCTCAGAGCCTGGTTCCTCTCTAGGTTTCTTCCTAAATTCCTGCCTTTCTATGGAGTTTTTCCTAGCCACTGTGCTTCTACACCTGCATTGCTTGCTGTTTGGGGTTTTAGGCTGGGTTTCTGTACAGCACTTTGTGACATCGGCTGATGTAAGAAGGGCTTTATAAATACGTTTGATTGATTGATTGACAGGATCTACTGGTGATTGTATCATTAAGATAACTAGTGTGGTGTATAAACAACACACTCTCAATTAGTAATATGTTAGGACTATTGCAGCTTTAATTCTGGGTCTAAGAGGTCAACTTAAAGTAATGCTCATATGACACACCGTTTATCAGACAAATAATAACCATGTAAAATAACAGGAAGGCTGAGAGTTGCTCATCTAATGTCTGTCAAATATTTTATGTCTGAATCAAAGAGTACTTTTCAGATAAATCTGAGTTGAAAAAGTCATCCTCATAGTCAGTCACACTCACACAGATAAAATGCATTCTGAAGAATCACCGCCAAACTCATCGATTGAAACTTTGTATCAGTTGTCCTGTTGGAACGTCTATACATTCATCTGATAATGATACAGTAACTTTGCATAGTTTAAAACTGTCTACATTGTTACTGTACACCCAGTTACTGTATTCTCACTGTGCCATATAACAATACGTTTGTAAAATGTGATAATTATTTTTACCTTTTAGAAGCGTTGGTCCATCAATCCTGAGAACTTCACCACAGCACCTCGTTGAGGAAATGTGCGGAGTCTATCTCGGGTCACATGTGTGATGGGTATTGGGGCGTTTCGTTCTATGGTGGGACGTCTGTCCTCGGATCAATCCGTTCTCTAGAAACAGAGAGGAGCGTGCTGCGAAGTTTTGGAATTTTGACCGATTTTTTTTTCTTTAACTGGGTATATTTTCTAGATGAGTTTTTGAAAGAATAACAAAGTAAAATCAAACTTCATTTGGGATAATTCCTCCTTCCGTGTTCACTTTTTGTTTGTTTGTCCAGACACGCTCTGCCCCATTGACACAGACAGGACTCTCGGAGGAGGGGAAGGGGGCATTATACGACTGAAAGGGGATCTCGAGAAGAATAGCCGGAGGAAATAAAAGTTTATGGGAAGGGCAGAGACCGGTGGACAGCTGGCTGGTAGGACTGTGTGATGGAGCATGCCTCTTGAATAATACAATGACATACAACTCAAATGCGTGACATGCATCCACAATTACATACAACTTTTTTCATGCTATTTTGACTAATTCTAAGATATATATATAAATAAATATATATAAAGGTATTTAAATTCAATGAAGGAGGATGATGGATTGTAGAATACATTAAAATCAATTAAAAATCCCAACCCCCAGAGTCACAAATGCCCCACGGAGCATCTTGACCAGATCAGACCCGCGAGCATCCCTTTACTTGCCTGGTCGGGGCGGAGAGGGGAGAGGGAGAACAAGCCTGTCGCTATAGCTACCATTCCCTCCCCCGCCGCATCCCTCCAGATGGCCAGCTTTCTTCTCTCATCCCGTGATGGAATGAAAAGATCGGCTAATTAAACAAAGTCCATATCCATGTGAAAGACCGAAGAGCCCTTGGGGAACAGTTGAGCGCAGGAGAGCTGGCCTGGCCAAGTATTGATTCTCACAGTTGTTGTCCCCTAGATTCTACAGCACTAGGGTTATTTAAACGGGCATATTTGTAATCGTTGAAGTCTTTATTGCTAAAAAAAGAAAAGGAACAACCACAACAACAACAGACAAACAAACAATTTAATTAAACGATTAGGACTAATACACCTAACATCTGCGATTATGGGGTTTAGCTATATGAGTGACAACTGAAAAGAGAACATAACTACATTACATAAAGAGAGTTCAGAGTTTCAGTCACTGCCCTGTGTCCAATAGTGGAGTAAGGTATACTTAGTATATGGCCTTTGAAAGAAATGAACAAATGAAAATGAACACACACACCACATTATGATGCCATGCTGCTGTAAACCAATTGCTTGTGTTGAATACAGACTTCAAAACTAAAAGTGAATCATTTTTCTAGTAATATTATTAAAACGTAGAAAAAGAAAAACATCTATTCATAAATAAAATAAGATATTTGTCCTTAACATACACATTGTTTACAGTAGACATAAACTCAGCAAAAAAAGAAAAATACCTTTTTCAGGTCCCTGTCTTTCAAAGATAATTCGAAAAATAATTCAAAGATAATTTGAAAATGTTTCCCATGCTTGTTCAATGAACCATAAACAATTAATGAACATGCACCTGTGGAACGGTCGTTAAGACACTAACAGCTTACAGACGGTAGCCAATTAAGGTCACAGTTATGAAAACTTAGGACACTAAAGAGGCCTTTCTACTGACTCTGAAAAACACCAAAAGAAAGATGCCCAGGGTCCCTGCTCATCTGCGTGAACGTGCCTTAGGCATGCTGCAAGGAGGCATGAGGACTGCAGATGTGGCCAGGGCAATAAATTGCAATGTCCGTCCTGTGAGATGCCTAAGACAGCGCTACAGGGAGACAGGACAGACAGCTGATCGTCTTCACAGTGGCAGACCACGTGTAACAACACCTGCAAAAGATCGGTCGCTGGACCAGACAGGACTGGCAAAAAGTGATCTTCACTGACGAGTCGCGGTTTTGTCTCACCAGGGGTGATGGTCAGATTCGTGTTTATCGTCGAAAGAATGAGAGTTACACCGAGGCCTGTACTCTGGAGCAGGATTGATTTGGAGGTGGAGGGTCCGTCATGGTCTGGGGCGGTTTGTCACAGCATCATCGGTCTGAGCTTGTTGTCATTGCAGGCGATCTCAACGCTGTGCGCTATAGGGAAGACATCCTCCTCCCTCTTGTGGTACCCTTCCTGCAGGCTCATCCTGACATGACCCTCCAGCATGACAATGCCACCAGCCATACTGCTCATTCTGTGCGTGATTTCCTGCAAGACAGGAATGTCAGTTCTGCCATGGCCAGCGAAGAGCCCGGATCTCAATCCCATTGAGCACGTCTGGGACCTGTTGGATCGGAAGGTGAGGGATAGAGCCATTCCCCTCAGAAATCTATGGGAACTTGCAGGTGCCTTGGTGGAAGAGTGGGATGACGTCTCACAGCAAGAATGGGCAAATCTGGTGCAGTCCATGAGGAGGAGATGCACTGCAGTACTTATTGCAGCTGGTGGCCATACTGACTGTTACTTTTGATTTTGACCCCCCCATTTTGTTCAGGGACATATTAATCCATTTCTGTTAGTCACATGTCTGTGGAACTTATTCAGTTTATGTTTCAGTTGTTGAATCTTGTTATGTTCTTACAAATATTTAGACATGTTAGGTTTGCTGAAAATAAATGCAGTTGGAAGTGAGAGGATGTTTCTTTTGTTGCTGAGTTTATGTATTTTCACTCACATTCTTTATATAAAACCTACTGACTGGTTTTCCTACATTGCTTATTTGGGGCGGCAGGGTAGCCTAGTGGTTAGAGCGTTGGACTAGTAACCGGAAGGTTGCAAGTTCAAACCCCCGAGCTGACAAGGTACAAATCTGTTGTTCTATCCCTGAACAGGCAGTTAACCCAATAGGCCGTCAATGAAAATAAGAATTTGTTCTTAACTGACTTGCCTAGTTAATTAAATAAAAATTGCCTTTTTCCACACAGTATAACAGTCCAGCAAGAGATGCATATCAGTCCTAGGAGAAGTATTTTCAGTAACTTGCTGCAGTGAAGTTGATCCTCATCATATAGCTGTAGGATATGGATCGCAGTGGAGGCTGGTGGAGGGAGAAACAGGAGGATGGATTCATTGCGATGGCAGAACCATTGTGGTGGGGGAGGTGAACAAGTGTACCTCCCCCACCAGAAACGGACTGCAGCCAGGGCCTCCGTGGTGAGAGACTGCGGGGGCGGACGGGACGGGACGGAGCGTCAGCTGGTCGTCACTGCCCAGACACCTGTGTGCGTCTCAGGTTGTCCTTTACACGTACAAACTCAGGGACTTCTCTCTCCTGCTCCTCCCTGCGCCTGATCTCCTCCTGCTCATACTGAAACATGACATTTCAAATATGGTCATAGCCTTCTGCTGTTTTTGTAAATAGTAAATACACCATTTATTTTTCTCCCACTTATTGGTGTTTTATTACATAGTGTGTGGATGTGTGTTTCGCGTGTGTGTGTGTGTCTGGTGTGTGTGTGTTTAGAGTGTGTGTTTGTGTGTGTGTGTGTGTTTGGAGTGTATGTCTGGTGTGTGTGGCATGTGTGTGTGTGTGTCTGGTGTGTGTGTGTGCGTGTGTCTGGTGTGTGTGTGTGTCTGGTGTGTGTGTGTGTGTGTCTGGTGTGTGTGTGTGTCTGGTGTGTGTGTGTGTGTGTCTGGTGTGTGTGTGTGTCTGTGTGTGTGTGTGTGTGTGTGTGTGTGTGTGTGTGTGTGTGTGTGTGTGTGTGTGTGTGTGTGTGTGTGTGTGTGTGTGTGTGTGTGTGTGTGTGTGTGTGTGTGGTGTGTGTGTCTGGTGTGTGTTACCTCCAGCAGTATCTGCTGTCTCTTGCGTAGCTCCGTCTCCAGTTCCAGAGGAGGCTGTAGAGCCAGTTCCTGCTCTCTGTGCTGCTCCAGCCTCCTCTGTTCCAGGACTCGCTTCAGCTCAGGCTTCTCTCCTGGCAACAGACCTCTAAGTGGGCAGAACAGACAAAATATTCAGACATATTTACACTACTGCGCCAAGCAGAGCTGAGCTGAGCTGGCCTGGCTTGCATCCATCATAGTTGCTGGAAAGGACAATGTGAAACAAAATATCTAAGCCAGAAGAACGGTTCAGGTTGGCATGATTTGGGGGGAAAGGGTATTACATGCAGGGGTCTCAGTCTCTCTCACTCACTCACTCACTCACTCACTCACTCACTCACTCACTCACTCACTCACTCACTCACACACTCACACACACACTCACACACACACACACACACACACACACACACACACACACACACACACACACACACACACACACACACACACACACACACAATATGTCTATAGCGTCATCCACAGGACTCAGTGTAAATCCTGGCATGCCATTACACTATGTACTGCATGTGTACAGAGGCACAAATAAAAGTTCAAATGAACACACACACACACACACACACACACACACACTCGGTCTGTCCTTGTGGTGCTGGGAATAAAGGCAGCATAGTTTAATAATACTAGACCTACACTCAGACACTATTATCTCTTACACCTTTCATTTTGTCTATGCTTCAGCAGATGAGATCTTTCTTCAAAATTTGGAGATGTATAATAGAGCCTTCTGTTGATTTCTATGTATATTGTAAGTATATGGAAGTGTTTTATTTCAACCCCACCGTTTGGTGCTGACCAACAGTTCGCGGTGCAGGTCGTGGTGACTGGGTGTCTCCACAGTGGAGCCGTTCAGCTTCACCCTGGGCTGCTGCAGCTGGGACTGGCTCACCTCCTGGACCTCACTACACTCTGTAGACTGCCGGGACAGGGCGTCGCGGCACACATAGTTCTCTACAGAGGAGAAAAGGGTAAAAAAATAAAAAATATCTGAGAATTTGGCACGTCGAGCGTTTTTCCAGATCTGTTTTTTTGCGTTTGCCAACTCCAATGCTGTCATTGTCAGATAATTCCATAAGTTGTCGAGAGAGTAAAAACAGACAAATCAAATCTAATTTTATTTGTCACATGCGTCGAATACAACAGGTGTAGGTAGACCTTACAGTGAAATGCTTACTTACATCTCAGCCTACCACAAGTCAACGTGTACCATCAAATCTGAGATCACATCATTTATGAATTAAATCACTCTTAGCTGTTACTATAGATGTACCTTTTCTATGGTGCCGAAATCCTGGCCGCTGAGGAAGCACCTGAAAGGTGAGAGAGAAAAGAAAGGAAATCGCCCATCAATTAACTCCAGCAGAGTATACAAACATTGTACTGCATGGAGTCTAGTAATATGATACAGTAGGGAACAACACATTCGCACCACACCGTACCAAGGGCATGGTGTAAAACATCAGAGAGCTAACGGAGAAATAAGGATTGAACCACATCAGTGCATTATGTGGAGTGGAGTCTGAACATCCTGTCTGATCACCATCTCCAGCATCTGCTCAGAAACACTGGATGTGTGGGTAATATTCTCCTATAGTGTAAAACATCTTCCGTCACAGCACATTTTAATCTAACAATGTGGTATGTAATCAAGTCTTCCCTGTGTTAATCAAGCTGTTTGTTGATTCACCCCGTGCGATCTAGGTTGTGTAATAAGGGATAGAAGAAGAAGAGCCATCCCCGGATAGGCTGCCTGCTGTGTTACTAAACACGTGAAGAAGAAGAAGAGCCATCCCCGGCTAGGCTGCCTGCTGTGTTACTAAACGCGTGAAGAAGAAGAAGAGCCATCCCCGGCTAGGCTGCCTGCTGTGTTACTAAACACGTGAAGAAGAAGAAGAGCCATCCCGGATAGGCTGTCTGCTGTGTTACTAACGCGTGAAGAAGAAGAAGAGCCATCCCCGGCTAGGCTGCCTGCTGTGTTACTAACACGTGAAGAAGAAGAAGAGCCATCCCCGGCTAGGCTGCCTGCTGTGTTACTAACGCGTGAAGAAGAAGAAGAGCCATCCCGGATAGGCTGCCTGCTGTGTTACTAAACGCGTGAAGAAGAAGAAGAGCCATCCCCGGATAGGCTGCCTGCTGTGTTACTAACACGTGAAGAAGAAGAAGAGCCATCCCGGATAGGCTGCCTGCTGTGTTACTAACGCGTGCCGTCTCTATTTAGTCAAAGTGCTGTCACACGGAGGGAGCTCCTGTCAGAGCGCCAGGTCTTATTAACGGTTTGGCTCTACACTCAAGGTTACCAAGCTTTCCAAGTCCAGTCCATTCTCAAGCTCATCATCATCATCATCCTCACAGGGGCTTTAACTAAGGAACTTCAATATCATCATGATAATAATGCCATGGCAACCATCTGATGACAAACTCAACAAATATAAGGAGAAACCGTAGTATGCATGTGAAAACAAGCACCAAACTATTCGAACTGAACAACGTAACAGCCATGTAACAGCCTAATTATAGCCTTTATAAGAGATGACCCTGCTTCTACACCTGCATCGCTTGTTGTTTGGGGTTTTAGGCTGGGTTTCTGTACAGCACTTTGAGATATCAGCTGATGTATGAAGGGCTATATAAATACATTTGATTTTGATTTGACTTTATTGTAAAGTGTAACTATTAGAAGTATAGAAATAGCTACCACAGCTGGTAGAGAGAATCAATTCATCATAAGACTGTCCCTACTGGTCTCGACACACAGATTCCTCTGTCAGTAGTTGAAATCAGATAACCCTACTCTCAGATATATAATCACACTCTCCTTTGGAAGCAGGCCTCATGAACAGTATCATATTAACCAGAGGACAGATGGCAGACTGCAGTTGTCGTGACTGTTCTGTGACTGACCTTTGACTCACAGACAGGCAAAGTCAAAGACAAAAACTAGCATCTTGCTCCAGGCCACAAACACTATCAACTACTACTACAGGTCTCTAGATAGTTTTTTCGTGCTGGATTGATTGTACTGCACCCATAATGTGTCGGAGGCACTGAGGCTTTGGGAAAAGACCGCTGTTGGTCCTACAGCCTATCAATTACCCAGCATGCTCTGTGCTGTACCACGTTGTGCATGCATGTCTGTTTAGAACATGTCACTCTAAAGACTGTCAGGGACTATCTGCTATCTCTGGAACCAGTGTTATAAGCTGTACTGTCCTATTGCCCCCTCCCTCCCTCCCTGCCTCCTTCTTCCTGGTGCAGCCGGGTGTTATTGCAACCCCTCCCAGCAGGGTGTTGATCTGGAAATGGATGATAAAGAGGGACAGGGAACATGGTGACTTGCTTTTAACCAGAGTTACAGAGCCAGGAAATAGATGAATGCCACCCGCCAGCCAGACAGACCAGTCAGCCAACCAACGGCTAGCTAGACCAGAACAGATCAGCCAGCCAACCAACAGCTAGCCAAACCAGACTAGCCAGACAACAGCTAGCCAGACAACAGTCAGCCAGACCAGTCCAATCTGATCTTCTGGTGTCCCTCTCTAACCCTTCAGACACTGACATTGTTGGACCAATCCATATCTATAGAAATTCATGTCATTTTGATCAATCTCAACAACTAGGGCATTTTATTGCATTCTTGGGGGAAAACACATTGGATTGAATCTGTATCATTATGCCATAGGTTTATGGTCAAATCAGTTCAATAGGAAGCTATTCCCTTCTTGTAATATTCAGATGACCCATTTTAATACCCACTTGGCCACCTTGTGGCCACCCGTGGTAACATCCGCAGTCAGACCTGAAGTGTTTTTATCATGGTCTGTGGACTATAACTAACTCAAAGCCCAATGCTTGGTTATGACAGAAGGATAGACTATGTTTCTTCCTAGGTTTTGGCCTTTCTAGGGAGTGTTTCCTAGCCACCGTGCTTCTACACCTGCATTGCTTGCTGTTTGGGGTTTTAGGCTGGATTTCTGTACAGCACTTTGTGACATCAGCTGACGTAAGAATGGCTATATAAATACATTTGATTGATTGATTGAGCTCTCATCCTTTGCCAAAAAACACCAACATACACCTCCAGTCTACTGCAAAGAAATCCACATGTCTGTCTGAAATTTTTGTCGATTGCTCGAATCTTTTGATTGTTTGGATCAATCCACACACTGTCTGTAATGCTGTACTACTGATTAAGTATAGGCACAGTAGAGTTGTTGCTCTACAATGTAACCCCATAACATTTTGACTATGCAGAAAGAAGCAACAGCATCCATAGCATCAATGCATAGTCAGCTTAGGTATCCATTCCTAGAAGGTCACAGATCAGCATCTCTAATATGTTGATCAGAATCACCTGCCACTGTCAGTCAACACCATAGAATTGAATATAACACTAATTGAATGTATCTCTATGGCCAGCACCCACCACCTATGACAGGTGTCCAACGGAAAACCAGGTGTGATAGTTGAACCACCAATTCAGAAAGCAGTTCAGACGATAATAAACAGACTCACTTTCTTTGAGTTGTATGCCCCTTCCATGGCACGGTCGCTACGGTCCCCCGTTTCTATCAAGCTACAAGGTCTCTCCCCTCTCTCTCTCTCTCTCTCTTATTCAATAGTCCATTGTCAAATGCCACACACCTCTACACAGACTGCTTCTTTGCATCTCCCAAATCCAACATACTAGTGCTGTCGCCGAGGAGAAGACTGTCTGTAAGGTTACAGTTGAATGATTTAAACTACCAGTCGTTGACACACAGTGGCAGTAGACAACCCCGATAATCCCATTACGCCATTCAAGATTAAGGGAACATCCCAAATGCAACCCTATTTCTTATATAGAACACTACGTTTAACCAGAACACTGGTCAAACGTAATCTACTACATAGAGACTAGGGTGCCATTTGGGATTCACCCCCCCCAGATAAGGACGTGGGATTAGCTAATTGCCTTGGACATGAATGCGGCTTTTAACCACTCCAAATTACAAAGGTAACGTAATGCAAAGAAATCGAGCCATGACCTCAGAAAAAAAATTGTAGACCTCCACAAGTCTGGTTCATCCTCAGGAAGGAGACGCGTTCTGTCTCCTAGAGATGAACGTACTTTGGTGCGAAAAGTGCAAATCAATCCCAGAACAATAGCAAAGGACCTTGTGAATATGCTGCAGGAAACAGGTACAAAAGTATCTATATCCACAGTAAAATGAGTCCTATATCGACATAACCTGAAAGGCTGCTCAGCAAGGAAGAAGCCACTGTTCCAAAACCGCCATAAAAAAGCCAGACTACGGTTTGCAACTGCACATGGGGACAAATATCGTACCTTTTGGAGAAATGTCCTCTGGTCTGATGAAATAAAAATATTACTATTTGGCAATAATGACCATCCTCATGTTTGGAGGAAAAAGGGGGAGGCTTGCAAGCCAAAAACACCATCTCAACTGTGAAGCACAGGGGTGGCAGCATCATGTCGTGGGGGTGCTTTGCTGCAGGAGGGTCTGGTGGACTTCACAAAATAGATGGAATCATGAGGCAGGACAATTATGTGGATATATTGACGCAACATCTCAAGACATCAGTCAGGAAGTTAAAGCTTGGTCGCAAATGGGTCTTCCAAATGGACAATGACCCCAAGCATACTTCCAAAGTTGTAGCAAAATGGCTTAAGTACAACAACGTCAAGGTATTGGTGTGGCCATCACAAAGCCCTGACCTCAATCCTATAGAAAATGTGTGGGCAGAACTGAAAAAGCGTGTCCGAGCAAGGAGGCTTACAGTTACACCAGCTCTGTCAGGAGGAATGGGCCTATGTTCACCCAACTTATTGTGGGAAGGTTGTGGAAGGCTCTCCGAAATGTTTGACCCAAGTTAAACAATTTAAAGGTAATGATACCAAATACTAATTGAGTGTATGTAGACTTCTGACCCACTGGGAATGTGATGAAAGAAATAAAAGCTGAAATAAATAATTCTCTCTACTATTATTCTGACATTTCACATTCTTAAAATAAAATGGTGATCCTAACTGACCTAAGACAGGGAATTTTTACTAGGATTAAATGTCAGGAATTGTGAAAAACTGAGTTTAAATGCATTTGGCAAAGGTGTATGTAAACTTCCGACTTCAACTGTATGTGTATATATGTGTGTGTGTGTGTGTGTGTGTGTGAATATATATATATATATATATATATATATATAGTGCCTTGCGAAAGTATTCGGCCCCCTTGAACTTTGCGACCTTTTGCCACATTTCAGGCTTCAAACATAAAGATATAAAACTGTATTTTTTTGTGAAGAATCAACAACAAGTGGGACACAATCATGAAGTGGAATGACATTTATTGGATATTTCAAACTTTTTTAACAAATCAAAAACTGAAAAATTGGGCGTGCAAAATTATTCAGCCCCCTTAAGTTAATACTTTGTAGCGCCACCTTTTGCTGCGATTACAGCTGTAAGTCACTTGGGGTATGTCTCTATCAGTTTTGCACATCGAGAGACTGACATTTTTTCCCATTCCTCCTTGCAAAACAGCTCGAGCTCAGTGAGGTTGGATGGAGAGCATTTGTGAACAGCAGTTTTCAGTTCTTTCCACAGATTCTCGATTGGATTCAGGTCTGGACTTTGACTTGGCCATTCTAACACCTGGATATGTTTATTTTTGAACCATTCCATTGTAGATTTTGCTTTATGTTTTGGATCATTGTCTTGTTGGAAGACAAATCTCCGTCCCAGTCTCAGGTCTTTTGCAGACTCCATCAGGTTTTCTTCCAGAATGGTCCTGTATTTGGCTCCATCCATCTTCCCATCAATTTGAACCATCTTCCCTGTCTCTGCTGAAGAAAAGCAGGCCCAAACCATGATGCTGCCACCACCATGTTTGACAGTGGGGATGGTGCGTTCAGCTGTGTTGCTTTTACGCCAAACATAACGTTTTGCATTGTTGCCAAAAAGTTCAATTTTGGTTTCATCTGACCAGAGCACCTTCTTCCACATGCTTGATGTGTCTCCCAGGTGGCTTGTGGCAAACTTTAAACAACACTTTTTATGGATATCTTTAAGAAATGGCTTTCTTCTTGCCACTCTTCCATAAAGGCCAGATTTGTGCAATATATGACTGATTGTTGTCCTATGGACAGAGTCTCCCACCTCAGCTGTAGATCTCTGCAGTTCATCCAGAGTGATCATGGGCCTCTTGGCTGCATCTCTGATCAGTCTTCTCCTTGTATGAGCTGAAAGTTTAGAGGGACGGCCAGGTCTTGGTAGATTTGCAGTGGTCTGATACTCCTTCCATTTCAATATTATCGCTTGCACAGTGCTCCTTGGGATGTTTAAAGCTTGGGAAATCTTTTTGTATCCAAATCCGGCTTTAAACTTCTTCACAACAGTATCTCGGACCTGCCTGGTGTGTTCCTTGTTCTTCATGATGCTCTCTGCGCTTTTAACGGACCTCTGAGACTATCACAGTGCAGGTGCATTTATACGGAGACTTGATTACACACAGGTGGATTGTATTTATCATCATTAGTCATTTAGGTCAACATTGGATCATTCAGAGATCCTCACTGAACTTCTGGAGAGAGTTTGCTGCACTGAAAGTAAAGGGGCTGAATAATTTTGCACGCCCAATTTTTCAGTTTTTGATTTGTTAAAAAAGTTTGAAATATCCAATAAATGTCGTTCCACTTCATGATTGTGTCCCACTTGTTGTTGATTCTTCACAAAAAAATACAGTTTTATATCTTTATGTTTGATGCCTGAAATGTGGCAAAAGGTCGCAACGTTCAAGGGGGCCGAATACTTTCGCAAGGCACTGTATATATATATATATATATATATATACAGTATATCACAAAAGTGAGTACACCCCTCACATTTTTGTAAATATTTGAGTATATCTTTTCATGTGACAACACTGAAGAAATGACACTTTGCTACAATGTAAAGTAGTGAGTGTACAGCTTGTATAACAGTGTAAATTTGCTGTCCCCTCAAAATAACTCAACACACAGACATTAATGTCTAAACCGCTGGCAACAAAAGTGAGTACACCCCTAAGTGAAAATGTCCAAATTGGGCCCAATTAGCCATTTTCCCTCCCCGGTGTCATGTGACTTATTAGTGTTACAAGGTCTCAGGTGTGAATGGGGAGCAGGTGTGTTAAATTTGGTGTCATCGCGCACACACTCCCTTATACTGACTGGTCACTGGAAGTTTGACATGGCACCTCAAGGCAAAGAACTCTCTGAAGATCTGAGAAAAATAATTGTTGCTCTATATAAAGATGGCCCAGGCTATAAGAAGATTGCCAAGACCCTGAAACTGAGCTGCAGCACGGTGGCCAAGACCATACAGCGGTTTAACTGGACAGGTTCCACTCAGAACAGGCCTCGCCATGGTCGACCAAAGAAGTTGAGTGCACGTGCTCAGCGTCATATCCAGAGGTTGTCTTTGGGAAATAGACGTATGAGTGCTGCTAGCATTGCTGCAGAGGTTGAAGGGGTGGGGGGTCAGCCTGTCAGTGCTCAGACCATACGCCGTACACTGCATCAAATTGGTCTCCATGGCTGTCGTCCCAGAAGGAAGCCTCTTCTAAAGATGATGTCCATCTCTGATTTCTTCCTGTGACATCAGGTGCTGTAGATGTCTTGGAGGGCAGGCAGGGTGCTCCCGGTGATGCGTTGTGCAGACCGTACCACCCTCTGGAGAGCTCTGCGGTTGCGGGCGGTGCGGTTGTCATACCAGGCGGTGATAGACCCCGACAGGATGCTCTCAATTGCGCATCTGTAAAGGTTTCTGAGGGTCTTAGGGGCCAAGCCGAATTTCTTCAGCCTCCTGAGGTTGAAGAGGGGCTGTTGCGCCATCCTCACCCCACTGTCTGTGTGGGTGGACCATTTCAGATGGTCAGTTATGTGTACGCCGAGGAACTTGAAGCTTTCCACCTTCTCCACTGCGGTCTCGTTGATGTGGATAGGGGCGTGCTCAGTCTGCTGTTTCCTGAAGTCCACGATCAGCTCCTTCATTTTGTTGATGTTGATGGAGAAGTAATTTTCCTGATACCAATCCGCCAGGGCTCTCAACTCCTCCCTGTAGGCTGTCTCGTCATTGTTGGTAAATCAGGCCTACTACTGTTGTGTCCTCTGCAAACGTGATGACAGAGTCAGGGTGTGCGTGGCCGCGCAGTCATAGCTGAACAGGGAGTACAGAAGGGGGCTCAGCACACACCTTTGTGAGGTGCCTGTGATGAGGATCAGCGAAGTGGAGGTGTTGTTTCCTACCTTAACCACCTGGGGGCGGCCCTTCAGGAAGTCCAGGACCCAGTTGCAGGGTGGGGTTCAAACCCAGGGCCCCGAGCTTAATGATGAGCTTGGAGGGTACTATGGTGTTGAAGGCTGAGCTATAGTCAATGAACAGTATTCTGACGAAGGTATTCCTCTTGTTCAGTTGGGTTAGGGCAGTGTGCAGTGCGATGGCGATTGCATCAACTGTAGATCTATTGTCGCGGTAAGCAAATTGAAGTGGGTCTAGGGTGTCAGGTAAGGTAGAGGTGATATGATCCTTAACTAGCCTCTCAAAGCACTTCATGATGACAGAAGTGAGTGCTATAGTCATTTAGTCCAGTTAACTTTGCTTTCTTGGGAACAGGAACAATGGTGGACATCTTGAAGCATGTGGAGACCGCAAACTGGGATAGGGAGAGATTGAATATGTCCGTAAAGCCTTGCGAGGGTTAACACGCTTAAATGTCTTACTCGCGTTGGCCACAGAGAACGAGAGCCCACAGTCCTTGGTGGCACTGTATTATCCTCAAAGCGGGCAAAGAAGGTGTTTAGCTTGTCTGGGAGCAAGACGTCGGTGTCTGCGACATGGCTGATTTTCGCTTTGTAATCCGTGATTGTCTGGAGACACTGCCACATACATCTGGTGTCTGAGCCGTTGAATTGCTACTCCACATTGTCTCTGTACTGATGTTTAGCCTGTTTGATTGCCTTAGGGAAGGAATAACTACACTGTTTCCATTCTACCATGTTCCAAGTCACTGTGCCATGGTTAAATTAGGTGGTTTTCTAAAATGAGTTATCTGTGTTTTGTCTGGTTGATCATGAGTCTCCATCTTTTACACTAATTGACTGCACATTGCATGTTCTGTAGGTCATGTCCCGTTTCTTTCATCAAAATAACATCAGCATATAAAATGATACTTAGCATTTCATCATCTTACTCCAATATTTAACTGTTTAATTTCTTTTGCCAAATAATTTATAAACAAAGCAAACAAAGTCAGTGATAAGGCATCTCCTTGTTTTACACCCGAAAGTGTTGGAAACCAATCTGTATGATATTCATTACATCTAGTTCTTAACTGGCTTGCCTAGTTAAATAAAAATGTATTAAGAACTAACATAAACACAAACAATTGGTACTTTGTAAAGAGACTGGATTGCATGATAAAATTTCCCATCAACCATTGTCTTTAACATTTCAATAGTCTAAAGTGGGTTTCTCTCATAGTCTCCTTTCAAAATAGATCTGTTAAGATCAGCTTGGTCCAGTTTAGCTCAGTGCAGAATGCAAATGTAGGGATTAAGTAAGTTAAAAAGAAAAAGATTTCAGTAAGAGATGCACCCTCATTGATTTCAGTAAGAGATGCACCCTCATTGATTTCACTAAGAGATGCACCCTCATTGATTTCACTAAGAGATGGACCCTCATTGATTTCACTAAGAGATTGACCCTCATTGATCTCACTAAGAGATGGACCCTCATTGATTTCACTAAGAGATGCACCCTCATTGATCTCACTAAGAGATGGACCCTCATTTATGTCACTAAGAGATGCACCCTCATTGTACCAGATATGGACTAGAAGTGATCCTGCAACTGGTTTACATTGCCCTTCTACTGTGATACATTCACCATGTACATGTTTTTCCGGTCAAACAAATGTAAATATAGTAGCAGCATGACTTTGCTTGGAGAATGCAACGCTTATTTCTGTATCGTTATGAAAGTGTTTAGTACAGTTGCTTATTAGCTAGCAAGCTAACTTTAGCCACCAACAAGTTCAGGTGTCGTTCACCAGCAGGTAATTTAGCTAGCTAATGTGAAGACTTGGTTGACTCAGTCAATAGCCATTCACTTCAAAAGCACAATAAAGCCCTAAATTAACGCCACACTTGAACTATTCGTTCAACTTCAGCAAGTTAGTACACAAACGGTCTACAAACAAATCTATGAAATTGTTACATCAGTTTGCTAATGCCTATCTCTGAGCAATGTATTCATTCGATGGTGTACTGGTGTTCGGCTTGCTGTTCATCTGCACGTGTGCCTCGCATGAAGGGCTGGCTGAAAAGAGAGGGGTCTGGGGGAGTGTTCTATAATGGTATTAAATGGGAATAAGACTGTGCCTCCTAATTAACATGCCAGCGATTGATAATTAGTCAACAGGATTAAATCAGGCATCCCTTAAACATAGTAAAGGGTCTTCTTATTAATGTGCTATTTAAAATGGAAAGTTTAACATGATTTCAATAAATGTTCATGCACATCACTTGTGCATTTGTACACACACCTACCTCTTGCTTTTCTAATGAGTTTAAAATGTGATGTTTACGACTTGATATAACCAGTGATTGTCTTTGTTCTTGTCTCAACAGCATCTGTGATTGGGACCAGACTTCACCTGACAGTGGCTCTATCCTGTGTGACCATGGCATTCTATGTCTTTCTAAAGGGACCAACTAGGGGACTGGACTGTCTAGTCAGCACCTCATGGACACTAGCCTGGTCCCAGGTTTCTTTGACAATGACAGCAATTGAATTTTCAAGACAGTAAAAACACAAATAGATCTGTGACCAGGCTGCATGGACACTGGCTATGAGCTTGGAACCAATGAACGATGGGGATAAAAACTTTCCAAAAGTGGGCTTCTCTCTGTCAACATGCCACACTTTCTGAACTGAGATCTTATTTGAGTTAGAGAGGTGATGAAAAAAGGTCAAGACACTGAAAGACACAGAAATCAACAACATGAGAGAGGGCCCCTCTGTGTGCAGTCAGTGGTGAAAACAGATTGGGTGATGTATCTCTTTCTGTGTATTCAAAATGGGACTTTGGGAATTTAACTGTGAATCTAGTGCTTTTGGGATTTAGGAGTTTGGACCAAGGTACCTAGAAAGGACCAATGTATAACACAGCCATTCATTTGACATTTATTTTTTTAAGTGTGATTTTCTATTACGTGGATGAAGGTGGAATAGAGGGTGGAAATGGAAAATAAAGTTCATAAAATATATTGCCGTAAATTAATAAAGTTTAACCATTTATAAGTTATTTATATGTTAAGAATGTTGTGTGATCAATTATAAAAAAGGCACATGTAAGCCTCCTGCTCAATACAAGGCAGCCACTGGTTACCATCTATGGCCACATGAGGGCACGCTATTATTTTACGACAGCCTTCCCCCCGATATGTCCCATGATTCCTTGCGCTCTATAAATTCCATAACTCGGAAACGGAGCCATTCTTGTTTTGTTTGACTGGTGGCGTGTGTTTGTGTGAGCGAATGAGTGCGAGAGAGAATGATTGTTTTATGTCTGTAATGTTTCATGTCTTAGTCTAGCGACCAAAAAAAAACTACACAGTGATCTTATTTGATCTGATCGGGGTTGGGCCTTGCTCCGATTCGGAAATGATAGGACCCGACATGCGAGCCCCTGAGGCCATGAGCATGAAGCTTCCACTAACTTCAGGGCCTCCACAAGAAATTGTGGTCAGAAGTGATGACTCGATCAGATATACTAGGTCCGAGGAGATTTGTGGTTTTACCTCATTCTCCACACCGGCCAATGAGTATAACAGCGATTCTGATCTGCCATAAATTCGATAATTGTGCCCAGGTGTAAGAAGCTGCCTGTATTTGGCTGGCTAGCTACTAAGCTAACGTTGGCTAACGAGGTAACTCTTTGTGGCCCATGCGAACAGCAAAGCTAACAAACAGCCAGGTAATGAGCCAATGACAGTAAAGTCGTTTTGGAGAGAAGTGGGCAAATTTGTAGTTTCATAGATATTCGTTTTGTGGTCCTGCTGCTGGTCACTTCAAAAGAAACCATGCTCGTCAAACACTTTCTGCTCAATGTGCATCCAGTCTAACATGTCATTTGACATGGTTCGTTTTTCTTGGGGGGGTAGATAGATAGTAGCTTCCGTCAATGTAATTGTCTGCATTTTCAATCTCCCATGTATTTTATTTTTTATGTGTGTGTATATGTAGCGTGGTTCGTTCTGCGTTGTGCACTTTTAATTAGGACCCGGGCACAACTGTAGGTCTGCTGATTTGCCCTGCACACGAAGAGACGACACACAGTATTTTAGCCTTTTAGCACTTTTACAATCACGTGTATGTACAATATTGATATGAAAAAGTGTTTGTACACCAAAAATAACATTAGCTATGCAGCTGTAAAAAAAAAAAATGTAATTTTAAAGCACACTGAATTATTATTATCAAATTATTAACATCTCACCTTGGCCTGGCCTATTTGAATTGGACCTTGTGTGCAATTTGGTGCATAATCTAGGGGAACAACATCACACTGTGACACATATATATATATATATATATACATATATATACATATATATATATATACATCCTTTATCATTTTCTGCTAACCCTACCTCCCCTAATTGGAGTAAACTAATGAACAACAACACTTAGGATTTTACTTCCAGTTTATACACACTATATACATTTTACAGACACAATCTATTTTACAATAGTTATATGTTGTTTGTTTTTAGTCCTGTCCTTCCCCAACCTCCCATCGATTTCTGATGTCCATCTAGTTGCTGTATATTTTTAACCACTGTTTCACGAAAGTTCTGAACCTATATACATTTTACAGACACAGTATATTTTAGATTTGTTATCTTGTTATTAGTCCCACCCTACAGCTCCATTCAACTCCTCCCATCTGTCTCTTAACGCCATCCTCATTGAATTTCTATTCTATCTGTGCTGAGATGCTTCACAAAAGTTCGGAACCTTTGTAATCTCATAGTTTCTATAGATTGTAAATTAAATCGTTTTTGCTAAAAGTATTATATCATTGATCGATTGACTGACTTTTCAGATCACCCAGTATTGCTATCTGCAGCGTTAGTTCCAGGTAAATTTTGCAATTTTCAGCCATTACACATGGACAGTACCAAAATAAATTGTCTAATGACTGTCACTTCACAGAAAAATCTGCAGAGCTGGGAAAGTTGTATATATGCACGACTGTTCAAAAGTTTGGGGTCACTTAGACATTTCCTTGTTTTTGAAAGAAAAGCAAATTTTTTGTCCATTTTAAAATAACATCAAATTGATCAGAAATACAGCGTAGACATTGTTTATGTTGTAATGACTAGTGTAGCTGGAAACGGCAATTTTTTTAATGGAATATCTACATAGGCATACAGAGGCCCATTATCAACAACCTTCACTCCTGTGTTCCAATGACATGTTGTGTTAGCTAATCCAAGTTTATCATTTTAAAAGGCTAATTGATCATTAGAAAATCTTTTTGCAATTATGTTAACACAGCTGAAAACTTTTCTGATTAAAGAAGCAATAAAACTGGCCTTCTTTAGACTAGTTGAGTATCTGGAACATCAGCATTTGTGGGTTCGATTACAGGCTCAAAATGGTCAGAAACAAAGGACTTTCTTCTGAAACTCGTCAGTCTATTCTTGTTCTGAGAAATGAAGGCTATTCCATACAAGAAATTGCCAAGAAACAACATCTCATACAACGCTGTGTGTGTACTACTCCCTTCACAGAACAGTGCAAACTGGCTGGCCCGGTGCACAACCGAGCAAGAGGACAAGTACATTAGTGTCTAGTTTGAGAAACAGACGCCTAGCCTCCTGGTTTTGTCACCCATGCTTGTCAGTAGCAGTCTCCCTCTGGTATAAAGTTCTTACTACTGAGGAAATCTTGGTGGTGTTCATTTGTTGATTTCAGATGGAAGTCTAGGTTGTCTTTAGGTGCCATGGATGGTATAGATGATCGTTAAGTTAATTTATATGCCATTTTATGATGTAAATTATGCATGTTTTCAGTTTCTGTAAAATGTGCGTGTGAATCAATCATGTCAAAGTTTATATTGTGCTAGCTGCATTTAGCTAGTAGGGCTACTTCCCCCCCCCCCCCCATGTTGCCCTTTGTGTCAACTTGATAATAGGACTTGTAGAGCTTGAATATTAGCCTACCTGCCGGTAATGATACAGGACATTCCTTCTGATAATGACCAGAGTAGCCATGACAATCAGATGACTCCACAGTTTGCCATTTTGAATTAGGCGAGTTGGTTTATCAAACGCCTTTTTCTGTTCAGTTGGGAAGAAAAATGCATAGGCTAAGTGATAAAAGAACAGAAATCATTTAACGTCAGATCTACTGCCGGGGCGGCAGGGTAGCCTGGTGGTTAGAGCGTTGGACTAGTAACCGGAAGGTTCCAAGCTCAAATCCCTGAGCTGACAAGGTACAAATGTGTCGTTCTGCCCCTGAACAGGCAGTTAACCCACTGTTCCTAGGCCGTCATTGAAAATATGAATTTGTCCTTAACTGACTTGCCTAGTTAAATAAAGGTAAAATAAGATTTTTACATTTTTGAGCCAAAATATTGCTCAAATATCATCAGCGCTATTGCTGTCGTTCTCATTTTTAAGGAAAAGGAAAGGGATCTGTCGTTCGTGGCGTTATAACAGCTAGAAATGTTACAATGTGGATGAAGATAAATAAATGTTTTTGCCGCCAAATTGTGTCCCCTTGTGTTTGTCGCGCTCTACAATGTTTACTAACTTAACATTGGTAGCCCAAAAGCTGGCAGATGGCAATATTGAGTCGTGTCACCTTACCATCCAAATGCACCATCCGTTCAGGCTGCATAGGCTTCGATTTCCTCCTTAACTTTATTTAATGGCGAAAAGGCAGAAAAAAACGGGGGAAATATGCATACTTTCCTTATTAAAAAACCCATTACCAACACCATTACCCACCACCATGCTATTGGCTAATCCCAGATTCTGTGTATTGCATTCAGTTTCAACCTGATTGTCTGAATACGATACACAACATCCGGGATTAGCATTTAGCCAAAAGGGTCAGCAGCCAGTTTTGAACTGATAATCGGGCTGAGCCGAGGTATCACAGCAGGAACAGACATGTTCTCCAGAGAATGCAGCATAGCTCCCCGGGCAGGGTGTGACTGTGGATCCTGGGCTAGAACTGCAGAGGGTTCTTCACAACTGGCAGGTTGGGGCTCCCGACAGAGCCAGGGTGGACCTCACAGGCAGGGACTAGCAGAGGACTGAAGGGCCCAGAAGTCAAGGTCGAGCTCTGGCCTCTCAGGAGGCGTCGCTGAAGGTCTCCGATGAGGAGCAAGCGGAGGCTCCCCCACAGGGTCAGAGAGGACCTTGCTGGCGAGGATGGGACCTCAGGGCAGAGGCTGAAGCGGCCCCCGTGGAGGAAGCCATGGTGGGCTCCCACTCAAGACCAGGTGGGGGCTCCCCAAAGGAGCTGGGCTGGTCTCTTTGTGCTGAGATAAGTGGGAACCGCAATGCATGGGCAGTCGGTGTCTGGAAGACAGGGCTAAGTGGAGGACCCGTGGCTGGAGATGAACTTGGCTCCTCATCAGGAGCAGGTGGGGGCTTGTCATTGGCTTCTGGTGAAGCCCCCCTAACTGGAACAGGGATGACTCCTAGTGTAAAGCCAAGTGGTGGCCCCTGGGCTGCAGCTGGTGGCATAGATACTGGGACAGGGTCTAAAGATCCCTGGGCTGCAGCTGATGGCAGAGATACTGGGACAGGGGCTGGGGATCCATGGGCTGCAGGTGATGGCAGAGATACTGGGACAGGGGCTGGGGATCCCTGGGCTGCAGCTGGTGGCAGAGATACTGGGACAGGGGCTGGGGATCCATGGGCTGCAGCTGGTGGCATAGATACTGGGACAGGGTCTAAAGATCCCTGGGCTGCAGCTGATGGCAGAGATACTGGGACAGGGGCTGGGGATCCATGGGCTGCAGGTGATGGCAGAGATACTGGGACAGGGGCTGGGGATCCCTGGGCTGCAGCTGGTGGCAGAGATACTGGGACAGGGGCTGGGCATCCCTGGGCTGTAGCTGGTGGCAGAGATACTGGGACAGGGGCTGGGGATCCCTGGGTTGCAGCTGGTGGCAGAGATACTGGGACAGCGGCTGGGGATCCCTGGGCTGCAGCTGGTGGCAACCAGGGAGATGCTGGCTGATGAGCTGCATCAACGACGGTCTGTGGGCCAGTGGCTGCAACACGATGGCTCTCTGTTACAGGAGCTGGTGACCTGAAGACTGGGCCAGGTTGTACCTTCAGGTCCAGCTGGGCTGCCCGGGTAGCAGGCAGCGGGTCTACGATGACGGAAGCAGGCTTGGCCCTTGTAGATGGAGAAGGCTGCTCCTCATGCCTGGCAGACAGGGAGTCTGACTTGACAGGGGTAGGCTGAGCTCCTATAGCAGGAACAGACAGAAGACTGGAGCACAAGGTAGGCTCAGACCCATATTCAGTGGCATACAGGAACTTGAGGGAAGAATGGGTTAGCTTTGTAGGGATCAGCAGTAACCCTGGGGAAGGGGCAGACTGGGCCCCATCTGTGGTAGGTGGTCTGGGCTCCAGGAAAGGGGTAGTCAGAGCACCTGTGGCTGGAGAGGGCTGTAGCACCATGTTTGCCTGGAGCACCACGGTGGCTACTACTGGCTGATTCTCTGTAGCCGGAGCAGCTGAAGAGTCCACCTCGTTGATTAACTTCGGCTCTGTAGCAGGAGCGGGTGGCAACACTGGAACAGCAGCTGGCTACAGGCTACTGTTGACTGATAGGTCCTTTGTGGCGGCAGACTGAAACACCTTGTTAGGAACAGGCTGGATACCCATGCTGAGGGCAAATTGAGAACCAATGGCAGTGACGGGTAGACATACCCTGGCACCGTCAGTTGGCTGGTACTCCACACTGGGAGTGTCTAGAAGCTGACAGGTAGGTATGTCTCTTAGCTGGACCACTGGTGGAGGAGTAGCCACCTGACAGGTGGAATGAGCACCGGGACTGAGGGGAACTCATAGCTGCTGGAGGAGGCTCTTGGTAGCCGCACTGTAGGCTTGGAATGCCATCACATGCTGGAGGCCATGCATACCAAACATACCAAGACAGTCGTGAAGAGGGCACAACAAAACCTTTTCCCCCTCAGGAGACTGAAAAGAATTGGCATGGGCCCCCAGATCCTCAAAAGGTTCTACAGCTGCACCATCGAGAGCATCACCGCCTGGAATGGCAACTACTCGGCATCTGACCGTAGCACTACAGAGGGTAGTGCGAGCGGCCCAGTACATCACTGGGGCCAAGCTTCCTGCCATCCAGGACCTATATAATAGGCGGTGTCAGAGGAATGCCCATAAAATTGTCATAGACTCCAGTCAACCAAGTTATAGACTGTTTTCTCTGCTACCGCACAGCAAGTGGTGCCAGAGCGCCAAGTCTAGGACCAAAAGGCTCCTCAACAGCTTCTACCCCCAAGCCATTATACTGCTGAACAATTCATAAAAATTGCCACTGGACAATTTACATTCATTTACATTTCCCCCCTCATCAATCTACAGACAATAGCCCATAATGACAAAGCAAAAACAGGTTGAGAAATGTTTGCTAGTTTAGAAGAAAAAAAACGGAAATGTCACATTTACATTTACATACTCAGTACTTTGTTGAAGCACCTTTGGCAGCGATCACAGCATTGAGTCTTCTTGGGCATGACGCTACAAGCTTGGCACACCTGTTTTTGGGGAGTTTCTGCCATTCTTCTCTGCAGATTCTCTCAAGCTATGTCAGGTTAGATGAGGAGCATTGCTGCACATCTATTTTCAGGTCTCTCCAGAGATGTTCTATCGGGTTCAAGTCCGGTCTCAAAGACATTCCGAGACTTGAACCTTCCATCTGAGGTCCTGAGTTTCGCTTTGTCATTGTGTGTAGATTGCTGAGGATTTTTTTCTTCATTTAATACATTTTATAATAAGGCTGTAACGTAACAAAATGGGGAAAAAGTCAAGGGGTCTGAATACTTTCCGAAGGCACTGTACATGTGACTATTAAATTTATAATCTGAAATTGTGTTGTTGAATCTCTGTTCATCAACATATTGGGCCTTATAAAAATGCACACAGTCTCATTTAATTCATACAGCTGATGAGATCGTGCACCTGTCAAGTGCGGCAATGCCTGCTAAAACAGCATTCTCTAATGCAAAAAATAGACTTTTAGTAAAATAGACAAAATGTTGCTGTCCATTCATTTAACTAAATTAAAACCCTATATTTATTTAATTATTTTTGGGGTTCTAGAGAGTGGAATCCTGTGCCTCATAGTTAGGCTAGATACTGTATCAGCAGTCGTAGAATAATTTCAACTCTCCACCCCAACTGAGTATCATCTCCAGCGTGGAGGGACCTGCAAGCTGTTTTTTGTAGTCTACCTACTGCTCAACAACGATGATGCTTCACAAAGTTTTCTTTGCCTTCTTTGGCTCTTTTTATCCAAATTGATGCATCCATAGTGAGTGTTGCAAACGAGGACAGACTATTTTTACACGCTACGTGCATCAGCACTCAGCGGTCCCATTCTGTGAGCTTGTGTGGCCTACCACTTCGCAGCTGAGCCGTTGTTGCTCCTAGACATTTCCACTTCACAATAACAGCACTTACAATTGACTGCGGCAACTCTAGGAGGGCAGAAACTGATTTGATAAAATGGTGGCATCCTATGACGGTGCCACGTTGAAATTCACTGAGCTCTTCAGTAAAGCCATTCTACTGCCAATGTTTGTCTATGGAGATTAAATGGCTATGTCCTCGATTGTACACACCTGTCAGCAATGGGTGTGGCTGAAATAGACAAATCCACTCATTTGAAGGGGTGTGCACATGCTTTTGTATATAATGTATAGAATGATGTATCATCATCATCAATCTGCATTTCCAAATCAAATACATATTTTAGTGTTAAAGATGCATTACAGTAGTTTTGAAACTTAAAGGCAGAGATATAACCAGATGTACTAGTAGTGGTTATTGTTGTTCTGAGTACCAGTACTATCACAACTTAATACTATATAACCTCTATTTATCTACCAGTACTATCCTAACTTAATACTATATAACCTCTATTTATCGACCCCAGCTGTTCTCTCCCAACCTGAATAAGTTCTGCTGTGTGACGTCTGGCAGTGTGAGACTACTACAGCATGTTAACTCTCTCAACCTGAAAAAGAGCAAAGCACCAATATTTGGAAAGGCACACACCTGTCTATATAAGGTCCCATAGTTGATAGTGCATGTCAGAGCAAAAACCAAGCCATGAAGTCATCATCAGGTTCAGAGATGGAAATTAGTTAGAGAAGGGATTCCCAAACGTTTTAATGTTGTGGCTCCGAAATATGATACTCCTCTGGTAGACCCCAGTTTGGGAATCCCTCCCCTAACTAGAAGAGCACCTGGAACCTCCTTCAACCTCTGGATGGAGGAGCACATATGGGATGTATTTATTATTCCGTGTGTTGAAATTTTCAGAACGTTGCATATAGAAATGTATTAAATAGTGCTGTCACGATTCATGGATTCTACCTGACAGACAGTCATATTTGTTCTACACAATACAAATCTATGGGAACATTCTGTAATGTTGCACCTGGTGAACAGTATGAATGTTGCTCCATTCACTGCTTTGCACCAGACAAGAAGCATATATTCTAAACCAAGCAATGGAATGAATGGAATGGCCGGAACATGATGGATGTCTTTCTAAGTTTACAGAGAGGTGAAGAGAGTAAACATTTTGTTCAAAAACACTCTCCGTTTAAACTCTCAACATCTCTGGGTTGTTGCAAGAACTATGTTAAAGATTAGTGGTGTAAAAAGTATTGTCATACTTGATTAAAAGTAAAGATAACTTAATAGAAAATGACTCAAGTAAACGTGAATGTCACCCAGTAATATACTACGTGTATAAAAGTACCTGGTTAAAAATATTTTTATTTTTATTTTATTTCACCAGGTAGGCTAGTTGAGAACAAGTTCTCATTTGCAACTGCAACCTGGCCAAGATAAAGCAAAGCAGCTCGACACATACAACAACACAGAGTTGGACATGGAATAAACAAACATTTTTATTTATTTTACCTTTATTTAACTAGGCAAGTCAGTTAAGAACAAATTCTTATTTTCAATGATGGCTTAGGAACAGTGGGTTAACTGCCTTGTTCAGGGGCAGAATGACAGATTTGTACCTTGTCAGCTCGGGAACTTGCAACCTTTTGATTGCTAGTCCAACACTCTAACCACTAGGTTACACTGCTGCCCCACTAGGCTACACAAACAATCAATAATACAGTAGCATATACAGTATATACTTAAGTACAGTTGTGGAAAAAGTTCTTAATTGTCATACTTAAGTAAAAGTAAATACTATACATCAAAATCCTTATATTACGCCAGCCAGATGGCACGATTTTCTTTTTTTTATGTACAGCTAGGGCATATTCCAACAACACTCAGACATCACAAATGCAGTATTGGTGTTTAGTTAGTGCACCAGATCAGAGGCAGTAGGGATGACAACACACTGTTCTGCCTGAGCATTCAAAACGTAACAAGTACTTTTGGGTGTCAGGGAAAATGTTGGGATTAAAAAGTACAGATTTTCTTTAGGAATGTACATTTTACATTGACATTTATCCAGAGCGACTTGCAGTTTAGTGCAGTCATTTTAAGATAGCTATGTGTGACAACCACATATCACAGGCATAGTTAGTACACTTTTCTTCAATAATGCAGCTGTCAGCTAAATCAGAGCTAGAAGGGGAAGTCAAGTGTTGGTTCAGGAAAGTTTTTTTGTGTGGGGGGGATTCAAGGGGAATTATAGCCTACCTGGTGAAATAAAATAACGATACTCTTTGAAGAGGCAGGGTTTCAGGTGCTTTCAGAAGATGGGCAGGGACTTTGCTGTTCTAGCTTCAGGGGGAGCTCTGTCCTGGCAGTGCCAGAGAAGAGCTTTGATAGGGCTCCTGTATGGGTGGAAGGACAGCTCCTGCTCAAAATGTTGTAATTTTACATTTGAGTCACTTAGCAGACACTCTTATCCAGAGTGACAGTAGTGAGTGCATACACGTTCATACTTATCCCCCTTGGGAATCGAACCTACAAGTTGCAAGCACCATTCTCTACCAACTGAGCCACACAAGACCAATGTAGCAAAGTAAAAGTAAAAACATATATAAATAGTAAAGTACAGATATCCAGTAGAACCTCAAAGTAATTTTACACCTTTGTTAGAGATAATGGGAATATGTTTTTTACCTCAAGTTTTTATGTATTTGATCATATCAAAACAAATTCATGTTTCCATGCATTTGGAGAATGCTTTTCTCACCAAATTTTGTTGAATGTTTAGACGCGAACATGGACCGATTTGATGCTCTCGCAATAGTAATATAGTTTGCAGCCATGTAAAAGTCTCAATGGGTGCCTTATATTTTATGGTGAGATTGATTTCCCACAATATTTTCGGTATATTTTCATGAAACATGTGAACCTGTGCATTTGGGTTAATTAATTACTGACGTGTGTTTTTTCTCTTCATTATTATCAGCCATTTTATAAAAACATTTCCAAATGATGTCTGTTTCCCAAAATATGTTGTGAAAAACATGACTTTGTTCTTATTTCTACTCATACTGGAGGTGAGTATTTAATTTGGAAATGGGGCCATTTACTAAATGTTTGATACGCTTTTTTATTGACTCTTTAAATAATTTGTATTTGCATTAAAATCACTGTTTGTCTAAGCTTTTAAATAAACTTATTAAAAAGGTTCAGTGAAAAAATATCTGGTTTGTCCTTTGAGTTGCTCGAGGTTTAGAGTTTATCTCGCGACATTTTGTTGTTTTAGCAGAGGGAAACGGGCGCGCAGGGTAGATGACATTGTGAAATCCCGGGAGCCTAAACGCAAATGGAGTAGCTAGAAACGTATTCTCAACAAACTATTTCCGCCTTAAAACGTGCAGAATTTCAAGAATTTTGCACCTCGCTCACAACGAACTAGTTAGCTAGAGGCAACAGCTTTTTCTTAAACTAGTTAGCGAACTTACTTTAGTTGCTGCCACCTTTGACCAAGAAAAAGGAGAAGTCACAACTTGCACTTTGAGGGTTGTTCTGCAGGAATGTCGCAGAAAGAAAGACCTACGTTTTATCGGCAGGAGGTGACCAAGACGATTTGGGAGGTACCAGAACGCTACCAGACCCTGTCTCCAGTCGGTTCCGGGGCCTACGGATCAGTTTGGTAAATCACGTTTTTTTTGTGTGTCCTATTATGTCTACGTAGATCTAACTAATGTAGCCATTAATTTCTATAAGGCCTGTATAGACAGACGCTAAAGTTAGTTTTCACGGCTGGTGTATTCAGAATAGACCGATGCCCGGCCGTAGAGGCCCTCCGGATTCGCCAAAGGTGCCAGCGACAGCGAACGAGCTAAACCAAGTCTGTCCTCGCACAGTCGAATAACATTAACTAGACTCAACATTTAGAGAAAAAAATTGCCATGTGAAATGCTGCAAGTTCCCTATCTACAAAGTTGGCTAGAGTACGTGCACGATTTAAATGTAGCCAGGTACTTGTATAGCTTTATCCGAATAGCAACATTACATTTTAAACGTATTAAACCTATGGAAATATTATGCAAATTGATAGCCACAAAGATAGTTGTAAAGTACTCCGTGTGGTCATATCGGTAATTGGTTTCGTGTACTTTCTGTTATGTTATTTAATACTTTATCCAGCGGGTTGGGCCACAGATGCATTTTCAACCCAAAGTTGGCAGCTCTTTAGTGGAACTTGCCGCAACTGAAGTAGCCAATTACATCTGTTGTTAAACCTCCTCAGAGTGATGTTATGATGACTCATAGGCCCAGAATAGGACTAATTATTCTTACCGGGATACATAGCTCACTGGTTTACTGTCTGGACTTGCTCCTTAGATGTTGAAGAAAGGGGATAGGGTCTGTCAGTCTTTACGTGTTCCTTAGTTGAGGAAACAAGATATGGTGTGTGTTTCTGTATGAAGGACATTGACTGCAAATTATTAACCTCTTGCCCTTTTTTTCCCCCACTTTTGACATCTATGTTTTCCCGTTTGAATCCACTTTTAGTGAAGTACTTGCCTGGTCCCACATCTGCTAGTGCTTTTGCCAACTCCATTGTCATGTTAGCCTAGTTTGTTTTGCTCCAATACAGGCTCCTGTAATACTTCTGCTGCTAGGCAACAACAGGACAGGGTAATCCTTCAAGTATCATATATTCAGAGGTTTCCTTAACCTTTAGTTAATGAAAATGGGCTTAGTAGTACCCTGTATTACCCGGGTAGTATCCTGTATTACCCGGGTAGTATCCTGTATTACCCGGGTAGTACCCTGTATTACCCGGGTAGTACCCTGTATTACCCGGGTAGTACCCTGTATTACCCGGGTAGTACCCTGTATTACCCGGGTAGTACCCTGTATTACCCTAATACCGACTATGTATTAGTATCATCTGCTGGGTTGGTGTCTGAGTAAACATATAGTTGTTGTTGTTCTCCCCAGAGCAGGAAGTGACTGCTGTGCTGCTACTTGATGGCGGGATTACTTTTGGGTTAAAAAGGGAACTGGATATCAGACCAAGGGACATTTTATAGTACATAAAACATTTGCTTTATATTCAGAAGGATTACCTCCTTAATGTGTGCACCACAGCTCACATACATACAACTTTATCTAAATGTTTGTTTGGTGTGGCCCGGGGGACTCCGGACCTCCTTGGTCTTGCAACTATTTCATCACAAACAATTATTCACCTCTGCTCTGTGAGGGTGTACAACAGTTTTGGCTCTCTTGCCAACTCCCTGTGGAATTGTCAAAGACCGCAATAGATTTGACAAGAGAGACCAAACGGATCCAGGCTGGCAGCTGACTGCTCATGACTGTGGTTAGGAGAGATTCAAAGAGAGAGGAAGTGAGTGGGAGACTTCCCTCCCGGTCTGTCAGTCAGCCAGGGTGAATCTCAAAGGTATTATACTCGATTCCTCAGGTCCTTCCTCTCCTTGCCATCTTCAATACGTCAGGAATAGAGGAGAGCATTGTTTCAACTTTTTTAATGCCACATACACACATATGCCACATATACCAACTCAAAACCCAACAATGCAATAATCAATAACAATGTATTACTAGAAAAAAGCACACGAGAATTAAGAAATATGAAGTGCATGATAAAGTAAGCATACTATGTACAGGAAATATTTAAAAGGTCAGTTCCAATACCATATTTACATGTGCAGGGATACTAGTGTGATAGAGATAGATATGCATAGGGGTAAGGTAACTAGGCAACAGGATAGAAGGTAAACAGAGTAGCAGCAGTTTGCATGTGAGTGGGTGTGCGAGTGTGTCGAGTCAGTAGAAATGTATGTGCATATTATGTGTGAGTGAGCAAATGATGGAGCGGGTGTGTGTGTTGGAGTGACGTGAGTGTGTAGGGTGTGCACTGTGCATAGTGAAAGGTCAATAAAGATACAAGGTTAACTTGGTCCGTTTTAGATATTTGATTAGCTATTTATCAGTCGTATTGCTTGGGGATAGAAGTTGTTCAAGAGCCTGTTGGTGTCAGATATTATGCATCGGTACCTTTTCCCGTGCTGCAGCAGAGAAAATATTCTATGGCTTGGGTGGTTGGGGTCTTTGCTGATTTTCCGGCCCTTCTTTTCACGCCTGATAGAGGTCCCAGTGATGTACTGGGCTGTCGGCACAACTCTCTGTAGCGCTTTACGATCGAGGGCGGTGCTATTGCCATAACAAGCAATGATGCAGCCAGTCATTGGAGGAGAAGATCCAAGATGAGATCCAAGGTGTTTGTCTCCTCCAATGCTTTCCTCACTTCCCTCTAACGCAACAACACATCTGCCACACTGATCCTCAACACTGGGGCCCCTCAGGGGTGCGTGCTTAGTCCCCTTCTATACTCCTTGTTCACCCACGACTGTGTGGCCAAGCACGACTCCAACACCATTAAGTTTGCTGACGACACAACGGTGGTAGGCCTGATCACCGACAACGATGAGACGGCCTATAGGGAGGTGGAGACCTGGCAGTTTGGTGCCAGGACAACAACCTCACTCAGCGTGAGCAAGACAAAGGAGCTGATCGTTGACTATAGGAAAAGGAGGGCCGTCAGGCCCCCGTTTAACATCGTATTAAAGTGGAGTGGGTTGAGAGTTTCAAGGTCCTTGGTGTCCACATCACCAATGAACTATCATGGTCCAAACACAAAAGACAGTTGTGAAGAGATTTGGCATGGTTCCCCAGATACTCAAAGTTCTACAGCTGCACCATCTAGAGCATCCTGGCCGGTTGCATCACCGCCTGGTATGGTAACTGCTTGGAATCTGACCGTAAAGAGCTACAGAGGGTAGTGCCTACAGCACTGGGGCCAAGCTTCCTGGCATCCAGGAGCTACAGTTGAAGTCAGAAGTTTACATACACCTTAGCCAAATACATTTAAACAACATTTTTTCACAATTCCTGACATTTAATCATATTAAAAATTCCCTGTCTTAGGTCAGTTAGGATCACCACTTTATTTTAAGAATGTGAAATGTCAGAATAATAGAGAATTATTCATTTCAGCTATTATTTATTTTATCACATTCTCAGTAGGTCAGAAGTTTACATACACTCAATTAGTATTTGGTAGCATTGCCTTTACATTGTTTAACTTGGGTAAAATGTTTCGGGTAGCCTTCCACAAGCTTCCCACAATAAGTTGGGTGAATTTTGGCCCATTCCTCCTGACAGAATTGGTGTAACTGAGTCAGGTTTGTAGGCCTCCTTGCTGACACATGCTTTTTCTGTTCTGCCAACAAATTTTCTATAGGGTTGAGGTCAGGGCTTTGTGATGGCCACTCCAATTCCTTGACTTTTTTGCCAATTTGCCACAACTTTGGAAGTATGCATGGGGGCATTTTCCAGTTGGAAGACCCTTTTGCGACCAAGCTTTAACTTCCTGACTGATTTTTTGAGATTTTGCTTCGATATATCCACATAATTTTCCTCATGATGCCGTCTATTTTATGAAGTGCACCAGTCCCTCCTGCAGCAAAGCACCCCCACAACATGATGCTGCCACCCCCGTGCTTCATGTTTGGTATGGTGTTCTTTTTCCTCCAAACATAACGATAGTCATTATGGCCAAATAGTTATATTTTTGTTTCATCAGACCAGAGGGCAGGTGGAATGAGCACCGGGACTGAGGGGAACTCATAGCTGCTGGAGGAGGCTCTTGGTAGCCGCACTGTAGGCTTGGAATGCCATCACATGCTGGAGGCCATGCATACCAAACATACCAAGACAGTCGTGAAGAGGGCACAACAAAACCTTTTCCCCCTCAGGAGACTGAAAAGAATTGGCATGGGCCCCCAGATCCTCAAAAGGTTCTACAGCTGCACCATCGAGAGCATCACCGCCTGGAATGGCAACTACTCGGCATCTGACCGTAGCACTACAGAGGGTAGTGCGAGCGGCCCAGTACATCACTGGGGCCAAGCTTCCTGCCATCCAGGACCTATATAATAGGCGGTGTCAGAGGAATGCCCATAAAATTGTCATAGACTCCAGTCAACCAAGTTATAGACTGTTTTCTCTGCTACCGCACAGCAAGTGGTGCCAGAGCGCCAAGTCTAGGACCAAAAGGCTCCTCAACAGCTTCTACCCCCAAGCCATTATACTGCTGAACAATTCATAAAAATTGCCACTGGACAATTTACATTCATTTACATTTCCCCCCTCATCAATCTACAGACAATAGCCCATAATGACAAAGCAAAAACAGGTTGAGAAATGTTTGCTAGTTTAGAAGAAAAAAAACGGAAATGTCACATTTACATTTACATACTCAGTACTTTGTTGAAGCACCTTTGGCAGCGATCACAGCATTGAGTCTTCTTGGGCATGACGCTACAAGCTTGGCACACCTGTTTTTGGGGAGTTTCTGCCATTCTTCTCTGCAGATTCTCTCAAGCTATGTCAGGTTAGATGAGGAGCATTGCTGCACATCTATTTTCAGGTCTCTCCAGAGATGTTCTATCGGGTTCAAGTCCGGTCTCAAAGACATTCCGAGACTTGAACCTTCCATCTGAGGTCCTGAGTTTCGCTTTGTCATTGTGTGTAGATTGCTGAGGATTTTTTTCTTCATTTAATACATTTTATAATAAGGCTGTAACGTAACAAAATGGGGAAAAAGTCAAGGGGTCTGAATACTTTCCGAAGGCACTGTACATGTGACTATTAAATTTATAATCTGAAATTGTGTTGTTGAATCTCTGTTCATCAACATATTGGGCCTTATAAAAATGCACACAGTCTCATTTAATTCATACAGCTGATGAGATCGTGCACCTGTCAAGTGCGGCAATGCCTGCTAAAACAGCATTCTCTAATGCAAAAAATAGACTTTTAGTAAAATAAACAAAATGTTGCTGTCCATTCATTTAACTAAATTAAAACCCTATATTTATTTAATTATTTTTGGGGTTCTAGAGAGTGGAATCCTGTGCCTCATAGTTAGGCTAGATACTGTATCAGCAGTCGTAGAATAATTTCAACTCTCCACCCCAACTGAGTATCATCTCCAGCGTGGAGGGACCTGCAAGCTGTTTTTTGTAGTCTACCTACTGCTCAACAACGATGATGCTTCACAAAGTTTTCTTTGCCTTCTTTGGCTCTTTTTATCCAAATTGATGCATCCATAGTGAGTGTTGCAAACGAGGACAGACTATTTTTACACGCTACGTGCATCAGCACTCAGCGGTCCCATTCTGTGAGCTTGTGTGGCCTACCACTTCGCAGCTGAGCCGTTGTTGCTCCTAGACATTTCCACTTCACAATAACAGCACTTACAATTGACTGCGGCAACTCTAGGAGGGCAGAAACTGATTTGATAAAATGGTGGCATCCTATGACGGTGCCACGTTGAAATTCACTGAGCTCTTCAGTAAAGCCATTCTACTGCCAATGTTTGTCTATGGAGATTAAATGGCTATGTCCTCGATTGTACACACCTGTCAGCAATGGGTGTGGCTGAAATAGACAAATCCACTCATTTGAAGGGGTGTGCACATGCTTTTGTATATAATGTATAGAATGATGTATCATCATCATCAATCTGCATTTCCAAATCAAATACATATTTTAGTGTTAAAGATGCATTACAGTAGTTTTGAAACTTAAAGGCAGAGATATAACCAGATGTACTAGTAGTGGTTATTGTTGTTCTGAGTACCAGTACTATCACAACTTAATACTATATAACCTCTATTTATCTACCAGTACTATCCTAACTTAATACTATATAACCTCTATTTATCGACCCCAGCTGTTCTCTCCCAACCTGAATAAGTTCTGCTGTGTGACGTCTGGCAGTGTGAGACTACTACAGCATGTTAACTCTCTCAACCTGAAAAAGAGCAAAGCACCAATATTTGGAAAGGCACACACCTGTCTATATAAGGTCCCATAGTTGATAGTGCATGTCAGAGCAAAAACCAAGCCATGAAGTCATCATCAGGTTCAGAGATGGAAATTAGTTAGAGAAGGGATTCCCAAACGTTTTAATGTTGTGGCTCCGAAATATGATACTCCTCTGGTAGACCCCAGTTTGGGAATCCCTCCCCTAACTAGAAGAGCACCTGGAACCTCCTTCAACCTCTGGATGGAGGAGCACATATGGGATGTATTTATTATTCCGTGTGTTGAAATTTTCAGAACGTTGCATATAGAAATGTATTAAATAGTGCTGTCACGATTCATGGATTCTACCTGACAGACAGTCATATTTGTTCTACACAATACAAATCTATGGGAACATTCTGTAATGTTGCACCTGGTGAACAGTATGAATGTTGCTCCATTCACTGCTTTGCACCAGACAAGAAGCATATATTCTAAACCAAGCAATGGAATGAATGGAATGGCCGGAACATGATGGATGTCTTTCTAAGTTTACAGAGAGGTGAAGAGAGTAAACATTTTGTTCAAAAACACTCTCCGTTTAAACTCTCAACATCTCTGGGTTGTTGCAAGAACTATGTTAAAGATTAGTGGTGTAAAAAGTATTGTCATACTTGATTAAAAGTAAAGATAACTTAATAGAAAATGACTCAAGTAAACGTGAATGTCACCCAGTAATATACTACGTGTATAAAAGTACCTGGTTAAAAATATTTTTATTTTTATTTTATTTCACCAGGTAGGCTAGTTGAGAACAAGTTCTCATTTGCAACTGCAACCTGGCCAAGATAAAGCAAAGCAGCTCGACACATACAACAACACAGAGTTGGACATGGAATAAACAAACATTTTTATTTATTTTACCTTTATTTAACTAGGCAAGTCAGTTAAGAACAAATTCTTATTTTCAATGATGGCTTAGGAACAGTGGGTTAACTGCCTTGTTCAGGGGCAGAATGACAGATTTGTACCTTGTCAGCTCGGGAACTTGCAACCTTTTGATTGCTAGTCCAACACTCTAACCACTAGGTTACACTGCTGCCCCACTAGGCTACACAAACAATCAATAATACAGTAGCATATACAGTATATACTTAAGTACAGTTGTGGAAAAAGTTCTTAATTGTCATACTTAAGTAAAAGTAAATACTATACATCAAAATCCTTATATTACGCCAGCCAGATGGCACGATTTTCTTTTTTTTATGTACAGCTAGGGCATATTCCAACAACACTCAGACATCACAAATGCAGTATTGGTGTTTAGTTAGTGCACCAGATCAGAGGCAGTAGGGATGACAACACACTGTTCTGCCTGAGCATTCAAAACGTAACAAGTACTTTTGGGTGTCAGGGAAAATGTTGGGATTAAAAAGTACAGATTTTCTTTAGGAATGTACATTTTACATTGACATTTATCCAGAGCGACTTGCAGTTTAGTGCAGTCATTTTAAGATAGCTATGTGTGACAACCACATATCACAGGCATAGTTAGTACACTTTTCTTCAATAATGCAGCTGTCAGCTAAATCAGAGCTAGAAGGGGAAGTCAAGTGTTGGTTCAGGAAAGTTTTTTTGTGTGGGGGGGATTCAAGGGGAATTATAGCCTACCTGGTGAAATAAAATAACGATACTCTTTGAAGAGGCAGGGTTTCAGGTGCTTTCAGAAGATGGGCAGGGACTTTGCTGTTCTAGCTTCAGGGGGAGCTCTGTCCTGGCAGTGCCAGAGAAGAGCTTTGATAGGGCTCCTGTATGGGTGGAAGGACAGCTCCTGCTCAAAATGTTGTAATTTTACATTTGAGTCACTTAGCAGACACTCTTATCCAGAGTGACAGTAGTGAGTGCATACACGTTCATACTTATCCCCCTTGGGAATCGAACCTACAAGTTGCAAGCACCATTCTCTACCAACTGAGCCACACAAGACCAATGTAGCAAAGTAAAAGTAAAAACATATATAAATAGTAAAGTACAGATATCCAGTAGAACCTCAAAGTAATTTTACACCTTTGTTAGAGATAATGGGAATATGTTTTTTACCTCAAGTTTTTATGTATTTGATCATATCAAAACAAATTCATGTTTCCATGCATTTGGAGAATGCTTTTCTCACCAAATTTTGTTGAATGTTTAGACGCGAACATGGACCGATTTGATGCTCTCGCAATAGTAATATAGTTTGCAGCCATGTAAAAGTCTCAATGGGTGCCTTATATTTTATGGTGAGATTGATTTCCCACAATATTTTCGGTATATTTTCATGAAACATGTGAACCTGTGCATTTGGGTTAATTAATTACTGACGTGTGTTTTTTCTCTTCATTATTATCAGCCATTTTATAAAAACATTTCCAAATGATGTCTGTTTCCCAAAATATGTTGTGAAAAACATGACTTTGTTCTTATTTCTACTCATACTGGAGGTGAGTATTTAATTTGGAAATGGGGCCATTTACTAAATGTTTGATACGCTTTTTTATTGACTCTTTAAATAATTTGTATTTGCATTAAAATCACTGTTTGTCTAAGCTTTTAAATAAACTTATTAAAAAGGTTCAGTGAAAAAATATCTGGTTTGTCCTTTGAGTTGCTCGAGGTTTAGAGTTTATCTCGCGACATTTTGTTGTTTTAGCAGAGGGAAACGGGCGCGCAGGGTAGATGACATTGTGAAATCCCGGGAGCCTAAACGCAAATGGAGTAGCTAGAAACGTATTCTCAACAAACTATTTCCGCCTTAAAACGTGCAGAATTTCAAGAATTTTGCACCTCGCTCACAACGAACTAGTTAGCTAGAGGCAACAGCTTTTTCTTAAACTAGTTAGCGAACTTACTTTAGTTGCTGCCACCTTTGACCAAGAAAAAGGAGAAGTCACAACTTGCACTTTGAGGGTTGTTCTGCAGGAATGTCGCAGAAAGAAAGACCTACGTTTTATCGGCAGGAGGTGACCAAGACGATTTGGGAGGTACCAGAACGCTACCAGACCCTGTCTCCAGTCGGTTCCGGGGCCTACGGATCAGTTTGGTAAATCACGTTTTTTTTGTGTGTCCTATTATGTCTACGTAGATCTAACTAATGTAGCCATTAATTTCTATAAGGCCTGTATAGACAGACGCTAAAGTTAGTTTTCACGGCTGGTGTATTCAGAATAGACCGATGCCCGGCCGTAGAGGCCCTCCGGATTCGCCAAAGGTGCCAGCGACAGCGAACGAGCTAAACCAAGTCTGTCCTCGCACAGTCGAATAACATTAACTAGACTCAACATTTAGAGAAAAAAATTGCCATGTGAAATGCTGCAAGTTCCCTATCTACAAAGTTGGCTAGAGTACGTGCACGATTTAAATGTAGCCAGGTACTTGTATAGCTTTATCCGAATAGCAACATTACATTTTAAACGTATTAAACCTATGGAAATATTATGCAAATTGATAGCCACAAAGATAGTTGTAAAGTACTCCGTGTGGTCATATCGGTAATTGGTTTCGTGTACTTTCTGTTATGTTATTTAATACTTTATCCAGCGGGTTGGGCCACAGATGCATTTTCAACCCAAAGTTGGCAGCTCTTTAGTGGAACTTGCCGCAACTGAAGTAGCCAATTACATCTGTTGTTAAACCTCCTCAGAGTGATGTTATGATGACTCATAGGCCCAGAATAGGACTAATTATTCTTACCGGGATACATAGCTCACTGGTTTACTGTCTGGACTTGCTCCTTAGATGTTGAAGAAAGGGGATAGGGTCTGTCAGTCTTTACGTGTTCCTTAGTTGAGGAAACAAGATATGGTGTGTGTTTCTGTATGAAGGACATTGACTGCAAATTATTAACCTCTTGCCCTTTTTTTCCCCCACTTTTGACATCTATGTTTTCCCGTTTGAATCCACTTTTAGTGAAGTACTTGCCTGGTCCCACATCTGCTAGTGCTTTTGCCAACTCCATTGTCATGTTAGCCTAGTTTGTTTTGCTCCAATACAGGCTCCTGTAATACTTCTGCTGCTAGGCAACAACAGGACAGGGTAATCCTTCAAGTATCATATATTCAGAGGTTTCCTTAACCTTTAGTTAATGAAAATGGGCTTAGTAGTACCCTGTATTACCCGGGTAGTATCCTGTATTACCCGGGTAGTATCCTGTATTACCCGGGTAGTACCCTGTATTACCCGGGTAGTACCCTGTATTACCCGGGTAGTACCCTGTATTACCCGGGTAGTACCCTGTATTACCCGGGTAGTACCCTGTATTACCCTAATACCGACTATGTATTAGTATCATCTGCTGGGTTGGTGTCTGAGTAAACATATAGTTGTTGTTGTTCTCCCCAGAGCAGGAAGTGACTGCTGTGCTGCTACTTGATGGCGGGATTACTTTTGGGTTAAAAAGGGAACTGGATATCAGACCAAGGGACATTTTATAGTACATAAAACATTTGCTTTATATTCAGAAGGATTACCTCCTTAATGTGTGCACCACAGCTCACATACATACAACTTTATCTAAATGTTTGTTTGGTGTGGCCCGGGGGACTCCGGACCTCCTTGGTCTTGCAACTATTTCATCACAAACAATTATTCACCTCTGCTCTGTGAGGGTGTACAACAGTTTTGGCTCTCTTGCCAACTCCCTGTGGAATTGTCAAAGACCGCAATAGATTTGACAAGAGAGACCAAACGGATCCAGGCTGGCAGCTGACTGCTCATGACTGTGGTTAGGAGAGATTCAAAGAGAGAGGAAGTGAGTGGGAGACTTCCCTCCCGGTCTGTCAGTCAGCCAGGGTGAATCTCAAAGGTATTATACTCGATTCCTCAGGTCCTTCCTCTCCTTGCCATCTTCAATACGTCAGGAATAGAGGAGAGCATTGTTTCAACTTTTTTAATGCCACATACACACATATGCCACATATACCAACTCAAAACCCAACAATGCAATAATCAATAACAATGTATTACTAGAAAAAAGCACACGAGAATTAAGAAATATGAAGTGCATGATAAAGTAAGCATACTATGTACAGGAAATATTTAAAAGGTCAGTTCCAATACCATATTTACATGTGCAGGGATACTAGTGTGATAGAGATAGATATGCATAGGGGTAAGGTAACTAGGCAACAGGATAGAAGGTAAACAGAGTAGCAGCAGTTTGCATGTGAGTGGGTGTGCGAGTGTGTCGAGTCAGTAGAAATGTATGTGCATATTATGTGTGAGTGAGCAAATGATGGAGCGGGTGTGTGTGTTGGAGTGACGTGAGTGTGTAGGGTGTGCACTGTGCATAGTGAAAGGTCAATAAAGATACAAGGTTAACTTGGTCCGTTTTAGATATTTGATTAGCTATTTATCAGTCGTATTGCTTGGGGATAGAAGTTGTTCAAGAGCCTGTTGGTGTCAGATATTATGCATCGGTACCTTTTCCCGTGCTGCAGCAGAGAAAATATTCTATGGCTTGGGTGGTTGGGGTCTTTGCTGATTTTCCGGCCCTTCTTTTCACGCCTGATAGAGGTCCCAGTGATGTACTGGGCTGTCGGCACAACTCTCTGTAGCGCTTTACGATCGAGGGCGGTGCTATTGCCATAACAAGCAATGATGCAGCCAGTCATTGGAGGAGAAGATCCAAGATGAGATCCAAGGTGTTTGTCTCCTCCAATGCTTTCCTCACTTCCCTCTAACGCAACAACACATCTGCCACACTGATCCTCAACACTGGGGCCCCTCAGGGGTGCGTGCTTAGTCCCCTTCTATACTCCTTGTTCACCCACGACTGTGTGGCCAAGCACGACTCCAACACCATTAAGTTTGCTGACGACACAACGGTGGTAGGCCTGATCACCGACAACGATGAGACGGCCTATAGGGAGGTGGAGACCTGGCAGTTTGGTGCCAGGACAACAACCTCACTCAGCGTGAGCAAGACAAAGGAGCTGATCGTTGACTATAGGAAAAGGAGGGCCGTCAGGCCCCCGTTTAACATCGTATTAAAGTGGAGTGGGTTGAGAGTTTCAAGGTCCTTGGTGTCCACATCACCAATGAACTATCATGGTCCAAACACAAAAGACAGTTGTGAAGAGATTTGGCATGGTTCCCCAGATACTCAAAGTTCTACAGCTGCACCATCTAGAGCATCCTGGCCGGTTGCATCACCGCCTGGTATGGTAACTGCTTGGAATCTGACCGTAAAGAGCTACAGAGGGTAGTGCCTACAGCACTGGGGCCAAGCTTCCTGGCATCCAGGAGCTACAGTTGAAGTCAGAAGTTTACATACACCTTAGCCAAATACATTTAAACAACATTTTTTCACAATTCCTGACATTTAATCATATTAAAAATTCCCTGTCTTAGGTCAGTTAGGATCACCACTTTATTTTAAGAATGTGAAATGTCAGAATAATAGAGAATTATTCATTTCAGCTATTATTTATTTTATCACATTCTCAGTAGGTCAGAAGTTTACATACACTCAATTAGTATTTGGTAGCATTGCCTTTACATTGTTTAACTTGGGTAAAATGTTTCGGGTAGCCTTCCACAAGCTTCCCACAATAAGTTGGGTGAATTTTGGCCCATTCCTCCTGACAGAATTGGTGTAACTGAGTCAGGTTTGTAGGCCTCCTTGCTGACACATGCTTTTTCTGTTCTGCCAACAAATTTTCTATAGGGTTGAGGTCAGGGCTTTGTGATGGCCACTCCAATTCCTTGACTTTTTTGCCAATTTGCCACAACTTTGGAAGTATGCATGGGGGCATTTTCCAGTTGGAAGACCCTTTTGCGACCAAGCTTTAACTTCCTGACTGATTTTTTGAGATTTTGCTTCGATATATCCACATAATTTTCCTCATGATGCCGTCTATTTTATGAAGTGCACCAGTCCCTCCTGCAGCAAAGCACCCCCACAACATGATGCTGCCACCCCCGTGCTTCATGTTTGGTATGGTGTTCTTTTTCCTCCAAACATAACGATAGTCATTATGGCCAAATAGTTATATTTTT